>NW_024502680.1:4279340-4394178 GCF_017590055.1 Onychostruthus taczanowskii | reverse complement strand
GGGGCGGCGGCGCCGCCGAGCGGAGCCCGGGGGAGGCGAGGGGAGCGCGGCCGAGCTGAGGGGAGCTGAGGTGAGAGCTGAGGCCCCCGCGCCTCCCGAAGCCCCCGGGACGGCCCTGGCAGCGCCGCGCCCCGCGGGCCGGGCCGGGGGCGGCAGCAGGGCTGGGCCTGCCGGGGCGGGGGGCGGTCGGACCGAGCTGCCGCAGGGCCCGGGGGTTGGTTGGGTACGACTCACCTGGGACCCCCGGGGACCGGCGGCCGCGAATCTGCCCCGATGCGAGCTGCGGGGAAGGTACCGGCCTTCTCTGTAGTGTTACTTGCTCGCCAAGACCGAAGTTCCTCTGGTGGAATGAATGGGCTCTGGCTGCTCTTTAGATCTGAGTCAACAAAAATCACATGGAAAACATAACGTGGTAAAAAAAAAAAAAAAAAAAAAAAAAAAAAAAAAAAAAAAAAAAAAAAAAAAAAAAAAAAAAAAAAAAAAAAAAAAAAAAAAAGAAGGTGAAACCGCCAGAAACAAGCCGTTTGTTGCCCAGGAGTTAGATAAATGCACGGACCTTAGGGCAGCGAAGCTGTCACACAAACCCCGTGTGCCTCTCTCTTTTCCTCCGCAGCGTCCCGGTCCCTCCAACACTTTTGTGTTACCCTTTTTCGCCCTCCCCTTAATTTTCTGCTGCTGTGCTCTCCTAGCAGTGCTGTGACACGGGCTGCTGCGGGCAGTCACACCTGGGAGGGTTACGGCTGGTGGGCGCCATGGGTGTGCTCTGCGAGCCCATTAAATGTGTTGCAACCTGTTTTAAGTTAGTAACACTTCTTTTAAAAAGTCTCGTTGTGTTGTTTAGGTTGGAGACCGGTTAGCACCGCGGCTGTGCCTGGTGTCGCTGCTGTTTGAGCGAAAGCTCCACTTGGGTACTGAGCTGTCCTGAGCTGTCGAGGTGCCCGTTTTAACTGGACACTGCGGTTTCAGGATGATATTGATGAGTTCCTGCTGTAATGAGACCAAAACAACCACCTCAGTTCAGGGCTTGTTTTTGTTTGTTGCAGGGCTGTCCCTGAAGCATGGCGGTTAAGTGGAGCGGGGGGCATTCCTCCTCTGTGCTGTGCCTGGCCGTGAGCGCGGAGGGGCTGGTGGCCTCCGGCGCGGAGCGGGGCGAGCTGGCGCTCTGGGACGGGGCAGGCTCGCCCGTGGCTCAGCTGCGGCTCCCGCAGGCGGAGGACGTGACCTCGGTGGTGTTCTCCGCCCGCCGGCCCGGCACGCTGTTCGCCTCCCACGGAGAAACCATCAGCGTGCTGGATGTCCGCTCCCTCCAGGAGCCCCTGCAGCGCTTCCACGTGAACGAGGAGGAGATCAACTGCCTCTCGGTGAACGACGCCGACAGCTTCCTGGCTGCGGCCGATGACTCGGGGGCCATCAAGGTTGTGGACTTGGAAAGCAAGAAAGTCAGCCGGTCCTTGAGACACTCCAACATCTGCTCGTCTGTTGCCTTCCGACCTCAGCGGCCTCAAAGCCTGGTTTCCTGTGGACTGGACATGCAGGTGATTTGCATACGTGTGCACGGTTATTAATGAAGTGAAACAGTAATTACCCACCTGGGTAGTGAGGCACCCGCAGACTTTCACCGAGCACGAAGGTGTTCGGCCTGCAGTCACTGGAAAGCTCCCTCACTATTCTGAAGTAGTTTTGGCCCAAAACCTAAGTGTTGGGGCTGTTGGTGCTCTGTTCCACTCAGCAGCTTCCGCCCCTGTTTTTATCTTCATCGACATTTACAATTCAAAAGTGAGTGGGGTGAGGGGAAATCAGAATACACTGCAAAGCTCACTTGTGCTGTACTAGCTCTTTGTTGGACTGAGCAAAACCAGCAGCTGTCCCTAGGGATCAGGTGTGGCTGCAGATGAGGTGCAAAGGATGGTGAGGAAAAGGCACAGTGCTTGAGGCAGGCAGGTAGAGCAGCATCTTTCCAAGTGGAACATACCGCTGTGAGGACAAGTGATTTGTATAATTTATCCTTTGTTCTGTTACCATCTTGGAAGCATGAAATGTTCTTTGCCTTTTAAACTTTCCTGTCCTCATCTGGAGGAAACTTTGTCCTTTGCATTTCTGAGAAAAGAATACAAAGGACATGCTGAGAGTTAAGCCCAGAACAGATATATTTCAGTAATTTCTTTCCAGTGGTTGAGGTCTGACCACATTCCTGGTTTAGCCTGATATGAAAACTGTCACTTCTCGAAGGTTTCTGTGGTTCCAGTGGTGTCAGGGTGAAGTTTGTGTGACAGGTTTGAGCAGTTTCACCCCTGTGTTCTTGAAACCAAAGTACATCTCACACCCATTAGAGCAAATACATGCTGATTTTTAGCATAAACTGTGTTTTTCTGTGTTAAAGCCATGGTGATGAATCCTGTTTGGGAGGAGTAAAGACTCAGTGTTGTGGTGTATGCAACTCAGTCCCTCAGCTGGCTTAATTTTGGTCCCTAAAATGCAGATACACAAGCTTGTGGCTGGAAACTTTTTATCAGAATTGTAAACATTTATGTAGAACTTGGTACAAGTGAGCTGATTATTTTTTGTGACTTTTAATACTGGTTTCATTTATTGTAGCTCAACAAGTTGGTTTTTAGGTGAAAGTCAGTATCCCAAAACGGGATTTCACTAGTGTGCTTTTGTACAGTGAAAAGAGCATCATTCTGCATTGAGGCTGTATTTAAGATACACAATTTCCCAAAGGGGAGCTTAGCTGCAGAACCCTGAAGCCCTGTGCTGCACCATGCCTTTGGACAAGTTATGAGCTCTACAAGACATGTCCTGGGCTTATCAAACCCTCGGGGAAGCCGTGGCTGGTGAGAACTGAAATTCAGGTTCCTGGAGTTCTTTCAGGAGTTTTGATGAAGGAGGAAAATGCCATGAGGACAGAAAATACTTAGTTTGCAGAAAACTCTTCAGCAGTTGATGGATTCATCAGATTGTTGCAGTCCTGTCTCTGATGAAAACAGGAGTATTTTCTGTAAGCATCACGCAGCCCCTCTGATTTACAGTAAATCTCAGTTGTTGTGGAAGTAGTTTTAGTGCAGCAGCAACAGCAGTAACTGAAACAGGAAAGTGACAGGAAATATATTTCAGATGTTCTAGTGTGATTTGGATTCCAGAAATGCAGAGCCAGGCTCTTTTGTGAACTAAATTTAAAGACTTCTTATTGGTGATTACTACTGAAGGAGTATTTTTATTAATAACAAATTGCAGCTTAGCTTTATGAAGCAAACAGTACACCAGTGCTGCATTAGACTGACGTGTGCTTTTCAGTCTGTTGGCCTTGAGAATGCTCATTGTCAATCCAGATCCTATAAAAGTCTTGAGAGCATTATTTTTAATTGCCTCAGTATAAATCTGTAGTGCTTGAACTGCTGTACAAGAGACACAGGATTCTTCACTGGGGGCTTGGAGGTGGGGTAGCATTGGAAAAGGAAGTCTAAAAGCACGACCTGCCCCATCTCAGTAGGTAAAGCATGCCCTACTCCATAGCACAAACCAGATCTAATCACTGGATATAAAAATACATACAAATATGCCTGTTTAAAAACCATAGCCTCAACTGCTGTTTGCCTTTTGCTGTCCCACTTTTCAGACATCTTTGTGGAAGTGACTATTATAGGCCAAGCAGCAGAGACAGAAATGCAGAATGATAATGATCTCTGTTCACTGCTAGGGTTTCCCTGTCCCTCCTTCTCAATAATTGATGTGCAGTGTATCATGATTACTACTGCTGAGATGAATGCAAAAGCTTTTAGAGCAGTGTTTGCATCTCTTCCGTGGTCTGAAGGTCTGAGTCATTGACTGCAGAGTGTGGTGCTGGGGCTTTGGAAAGCAGGCCAGAAAGATTTGCTACATTTGCTACATTTATTAGGGCAAGTTTAACCCCACCTTACACCCCTTGGACTCATGCACAGCCTTTGCTCTGCTAGGACAAGAAGTGTGGTTGCTTATTTTATTATTCAAGATCCCATTTGAAGTAAAACACACAACTGATTCATCGTGCTGGGTTTTTTTCCAGGTCATGCTGTGGAACCTGCAGAAAGTTCGTCCCTTGTGGACCATGAACCTGCAGGAGTGTGACATGGAGGAAGAGAGCCCACAGTCAGCTGGGCAGTTCTTCAACCCGCCGCTCGCACATTCCCTGTCTGTCGCCTCGTGCGGCAACGTCTTCGGCTGTGGAGCTCAGGATGGTAAAATCCGAATATTCCGAGTCACCGGTGCCAGGTTCGAACATGAGCTGGAGTTCCAGGCTCACAGCTTGGGAGTCTCTCAGGTGCTCTTTATGCCTGAGGCATACCAGTTGTTGTCTGGAGGAAACGATGGGAAAGTCTTGCTCTGGGATGTCAGCAGCAACGTTGGGAAGCAGCAGAAAAGTCCAGCGAAGTCTCTGCACAGGAGGAAAGCCCAAGCGGCTGCTTCCAGCAGAAAAGATGGGAAGCTCAACAAAGCGACCTCAAATGAACACCCTGGAGTTGTGCCAAAGCTCAGCATTGAGCACGGAGAGAAGGTGAACTGGCTGTCATGTGCAGAGATCAAAGGCTCCAGGAGAGTGTTGGTTGCTGACCAGAGCAGCTCTGTATCAGCCTATCCATTGCCAGAACCTTAAGGCAGCCAGGTGCTTACAGAAGTCTGGGGGACAAAACCACTTCTCAGAGCCAGTTACATCCACTGACAGTGAGCTGGACAGTGAACCCCTCTGGGTCCCTGGGAAGGGAAGGGGTTTGCTGTGCACTGGCCTCGTGCTGGTTCTTTGTGGCTGTTGTGCTCACAGCCACTCTCTCTTGCAGGGTTGGCAGTTTGCTGCTTGAATTTAAGTGAAACGGGTCTCTATATTTAGGGGTAACATTAGTTCATGGCTAAGCTGATGTAATTAAGGCTGGAGGAGAAAATTAGTGCTCAGGAGACACCCACAATGCTAAGTGAGGCTTCTGAGCAGTAGCAGGGCTGTCACTGGCTCAGCTCTGTGTAGTTTGGGCTGTTGCAGTGCTCCGTGTGAGTTCTCCCATGAAGCTGTGTCCCAGTTGGCTTGAACTGGTTATGGTGGAATCTGGTTTTCATTGCTCTGTCAGCAGCTGCATAGACTAGAGATGCATCAATTAATGAGTAATCAAATGAGTTTCCCTGTGGTTGCCAACTGAATTTTTTCACTGTAGCAAAAGAAGGAGCAGGGGAACTGTTACACCTGTTTGCTGGGTCAGCTGTCAGTTAGTTGTGTATCCCAGGGAAAAAGAACTATTACACTTGTATTAATAAATGCTTTCTCAGTCACTGTTCCCTTGTCCTTAGAATCACTCTAATAGTGCCAGCCTCACACAAAATTGTGTCAAAAAGTTTATTGTACCCCCATCACAGGGTGAATACGAAGGGCCAAAGGCACAGCTTCTACTTACCCAAATACTTCCTATCTTCCCAAAGCTTTGAAACGCAATGAGCAGAACTTGGCTTGCTATGAGCTTCCCTTCATTTGCAAATTGAAGGTAGGAAGACCTAAGTGGAAATGTTACAGCTCTGGACATTTTCCGTTCATGCTGGATTTTCCATGAAGTGGGCAAATAATTTTTTTAAAAAGAGGTTTTTTTCATGGGCTATCCTTATCCTATCACAGAACTGAATTCCTAGTGCTTGCTGAGGACCTGCTGCACTGATGGGAGGCTTGGGTTTGTGCTGCTGTGTTTCACCAACTGGGTTGTTACCAGACTCATATTATATTGAAAAATTTTCTAGCTCTTTTTTTTTACATACCCAGCTCTGGCAAATCATTATCTGGTTGTGCTGCCTCTCTCCACCCTTTATGGAGGAGATTCCAACTGTCTTGGTTTTGCTCAAAGCAGCTCCCTGCCACCAAATACAAACTCATCCAAATCAGATTTTACCTTCATACCTTTTTAATTAAAAATACCAAAGGCAATCTGCTTGTACAGCCTTTCCCAGCAGGAGACTTTGGCCCAAGACATGATCTGGTGGGCGCAACAGCAAATCAAAGCCAAAACACAGCAATAAAAAAAAAAAGCTGAAAATTGTAGTTGCTCCCTTTTGTGTTTCCTGTGAATTAGTTCATCTGTGAAGACATGGGATCAGTGGGGCAGAGGAAGGGGTCAGGTTGGGCTGTGTGGTTCAGTGCGTGATATGTCCATGAACGTGTGTTGGTGCATCCATGACCTATATTTGGATATACAGGCTATAAAAAGCCTGGGAACAAACAACCTCCCGCAGGACTCGGATCCCCTGTCCCTGCTGTTGCTGCCGGCTGCAGGAGAGAGGAGCGAGCCCGCTCCAGCTCTTATTTCTCGTCTTGGTGTTCTCCAGGAAGATGGCGAAAGCCAGCATCTCCCTGCACTCCCTGAACGAGACGCTGAACAGGTCCTGCGGGGCTAGGGAGGGCACGGAGGGCTGGGGCATGGGACACCAGGCTAACCTGTGCTTCTCTGGAAACTTCTGTGGGCAGCAGGGTGTGAGCACACATCGGGTGTATGCAGGGAGGGAGGAGCTCATGAACAGGATTCATCTCTCCTTCACTCGCTGGGGAGGAAAGAGGGAGCTCCATGGTGGTGTTCATTCCCTGGCTGTTTGCTGCAGGATTTGGGCAGTTGCTCCATCACCCATGGCCTGCAGCTGCATGAGGGCACTTGGTCTGTTCAGCCTGGGGGAGACTGAGGGGAGACCTCACTGAGGTTTACAACTTCTTCATGAGGTGGGGAGGAGGGACAGACACTGATCTCTGTGGTGCCCAGTGACAGGACCTGAGGGAACGGCCTTAAGTTGTGTCAGGAGAGGTTTTGGTTGGATATTAGAAAAACATTCTTCTCCCAGAGGGTGGTCAGGCACTGAAGAGGCACCCCAGGGAATGTCACAGCACCAAAGCTGCCGGAGCTCAAGAAAAATTTGGACAATGCTCTTGGGCACAGGGTGGGATTGCTGTGGGGGGACAGGAGTGCATCCAGAAGTTGGATCTGTGTGGATCCTTTCCAAGTCAGCATATTCTGTGTTTCTGTGAAATTTGGGCTTGCTGTTCTAATTGGAGATTTGAGGTGAACTTCTGATTTTCAAACCATGCCTCAGAGGACGGTTCAAAGATAGGGAATAAGTGGTTATCATGAGCAATAAAACCCCACAAGAATGGACCTTAAAAGTTTAAGGAAAGCAAATCACCATTACTGGGGAATCAGGTCATAGGTGATGCTGATTCACCCTCCATTTCCAAAGCCTGCACTTGGCAGAGGAACGTGACCAACAGGTTCATGACTTCCTGAAAAATAATCCAGCCTCAGCTGCCCCCGCTGGCACTGATCCGTGCTCGGCTGTGCAGCAGCAGGCACCAGTGGTGGTGGCTCAGAGCAGATATAAAGATATGAGCATGGATGTTCAGGAAAAAAAATAAAAAGAGGGTCTGAAATTCTCAGCAGTTAGAGGAGGCAGGATACTGTCCCCACTCTCTGGATTTTCACATTACTGGGAGGGAGGTGAGGCCCTGGCGCAGCTGTAGCTTCCCCTGGATCCCTGGCAGTGCCCAAGGCCAGGCTGGATGGGGCTAGGAGCAACCTGGAACAGTGGAAGGTGTCCCTGCCCATGGCAGAGGGTGGAATGAGGTGGGCTTTAAGGTCCTTCCAACCCCAAGCATTCTGGGATTCTACGACATGTTACATTTAAAGGCAAACTATGCAGTGTTGAGACACTTAAAAGTCAAATTAGGTGTCATACATACAACTGTGGTTTACCTGCAGTAAAAAGGATCCCTGTCAAGAGTATCACAGCTGATGGGATGCAGTACTTCTGCTCAGGAAATGAATGATTATGTGTTGACAGACAGACAGCTGACAGACTTGGAAAGAAACTGCTCCTCTTGTCGAGATACTGCTCATACTGTTGGCTCACCCACAGCCTTTATGACTCTGCTTCACACAATGGTGAACACAAAAGCAGCTATTGGAGACCTGACCAGAGGGAGGAACGATGAAACAACTCCTGAAAGAAAAAAGTGAAAATTAATTCTGTGGGAAACCGCTTGAAGAAGTATGTGTCTAATGTACCATGGAGCGAGGGAATGGGGAGAGCTCAGATGTGGGATGCTGCACTGGCCTGGAAAATCAAACCCACGGAGTGACAGCTCTAAAATGTCATTTTCTGTAAATGCCTGAATAGCAGATAAGGTTTTACATAGAAGCACACTTGAGAGAATTGGGAATGCTGGAGCTTCTACTGCGTGGCTTCCAAGTATGTTCTGTGTGCTAACAAGAGAGGAATTTTAAGAGCTTTCTGGTAAAGAATGGGGATGTGGTTTGTTTGTACACTAGTCAGAGTTAGAGGTCACTGACTTAGTGGTAATTTCACTTACATTAAAGGAAAAAGTGTTCAGAGGTCATGATGGAAATGAAAACAGGAGGTTTAATCCATTCTTCCTCTTTTCATTCCAAACTTAGATCAAGAGGCAGCAGCACTCGGTCTATCAGAATTCAGTTACAGCTGTGGGAGTTCAGTTATGGATCTACCGTGGTATAACTGAACAGACATTTTTAGATCCAAAATTAGCAAATGCTGAAATGTTTGTTGCAGGTGCTTAAAAATACAGAAGATTAATTTACAGACAGGCAATAAAAAATGTTAGAGAGACAAAACTGGTCAAATAGTAAAGCATTGGACTGAAGCCTGCTGAGAAACCACTGCTGCACTGAGTACCATTAGTGATGAGATCTTAGATAACTTCACCCTTACTTGTACAGGAGGAAGTTGGAGAATGGGCTGTGAGGAAGCTTATTTACCATGATAAAAAGCTGCAGACCAACAATTCACGGGCAAGAACACTCATTATCTGACAACCCAGCTCTGAAAGTCACAGCAAACCCCAACTCACCTCAGTTTCTGCACTTGCTCTCTCCGTGCTGACAGATTCGATCCAATTATGACACATCAATCCTTCCAGTTCTTCTGAACTCCCTGCATTTCTACATGACACCAGCTTAGTTTTCCAAATAAAGTTCTATTTTCGTCCCAAAATTCTTGCTGAAGCAACAGGAGTCCTACAACAGTAAGAGGAACTTCGCCAGGCTGCAGGGGAAGCCTCTAGCCTCAGAAAAGAACAGAAAATCGTTAGACAAGGATCTGCACAAGCGGCCAGACAATGAATTAAGGTCGAGGATACTTAGTAAAATATGCCACTGGTAAATCTTTTTTTTTCTCCTCATTCAGGTCAGCTGCAGACAGAATCCAAAGTAAGGTTTGGTTTGGAGAAGGGGAGGCAGGAGTAGAGGCAGGGAGGGAGAGGGAGGAGCTGCTGATAGGAAAAAATGGCATTTTTGGTCCATCTCTTAGAACAACAGGCATTAAAATACCGTGGGATACATGTCAAAGAATGGAAAAATGTTTGAAGGGTTTTGTTTTGGCTTTTTATTTTTTAATGTCATCACCAGCTGCTGTGTGTTTTGTCCTTACAAAAAGTTCATCCAAAGATACAGGTAACAGAATGTTTAACACAGGTAGGTCACAGAAGCAATGGAACAAATTAGGAATGAAAAAAGATAAGGAAAACTATGTAGATAATAATATTTGCTGATACTGTAGTTATTGTTAGCTGATAGAGCCTGAAGTTTTGCCAGTAAAATAAAAAGAAAAAATCACAAAAAATTCTGTAAGGAGTAGGTGATGCTCTGCTAGTAAATTACTATTGCCTACATAGTACTGAGATAGTTGTTCAGTACTTAGGAAGGAACTTTGAATTATTTACATTAGCTTTCAGATCCTCAGGATTCTCAAGAACACAGCTCAATGTCAATCAGGTAAGTGAGGAAAATGTGAGAAAACTAGGTTTATAAAAACCACCCACAGTGACAGAAGCCTAGCACACACTGTCTCCCCAGGAAAGAGAAATGGGTAGAAAAATAAATACTGGCATTCCCTTGTATCTTCTCTCAATACAGCAAGTTCTTTTAAACAAGGCAGTTTTCTTCAGCAAAAGTGGAGTGGCTTAAAACTCAAAACCTCATCTTTATAATTTACAATTTTAAATAGGGAAAACCACAACAGATAGCAAATAATGAAAAAGGAGATAATAAATACAAGCTATGAAGTAGTTTTTATCACAGTTGTTCCATGGAAGGACAGTGCCATTTAAAAAAAAACCAAAAAAAAAACCCACTGTAAGTGGCTTGTTTATTATTTGCATAATTTTTAACCAGAGGAGGAAGAAGTTCTGCTCAATGTTAAATGAAAATGGTTCAAAAGACCGTTACATTACAAATAAAAGATAAATCACCTCAAAATGTGTTAGAGAAAAACAAAAGACCATGACATTGCAAATAAAAGATAAATCACCTCAAAATGTGTTAGAGAAAAACCTGTGCCACTGATAATACATGTGGTTGAGAGCCACAGATATGTCTACATACTCATTGTGCAGCTGTATTTGGAGATGTCAAGATCTCTGCACCAGGCAACGGCCAAAAATATGTGACAACAAACCTTGACTTTTAGTTGTGTTTGTTCTCACAAACCATGGGAGGACGCCCAGAACGGGGTCTGAAACTGTTCACGATGCAATGTCACGGCAGAAAGCCCCAAATCCTTCCGAAATTCCCTTAAATTCTCGTTTTCCACCGCCCAGAGTAGAAAGCAGGCTGCTGTCGCTGGAGGCTCGGTTCGCACAGCTGGACTCCAGCCTGCAGACCCTGGCGCACGACTTTGAGCGGCAGGCCGAGATGCTGGAGGCGGACCTGAGGCGGGATGTGCCGTGGGCACCTGCGGCCAGGTGAGCTCAGCCAGGGACCAAAGCAGGGAGCAAAGCCCGGCTCCCAGCCGGCCTTGGGTACTGCAGGGCACGGCGCGGCCACGGCTCCGCGGGGCAGGCTGTGCCAGCGCCGCAGCACCCTCACAGGGAAGGTTTCATCCCTAACATGCCACCTAACGCGGCTCTCTGGCTGTGGGAAGCCGTTCCCGCCCTGCCCATCACGACAGCAGAGCCCGCCTTCCCCCTGAGGGACCGCGGCCTCTGTGTCCCAGCAGGCTCGGCGGAGCGGGTGGAAGAGGAGAAGGAGGAGACAGGAGAAGAGGAGGAGGAGGAGAAGAAGGAAGGAGAAAAGGAGAAGGAGGAGACAAAGGAGGAGGAGGCGGAGCCCTGAGGCGGGCGGCGGGAACGGCTCCCGAGTGAGGGGCGGAGCGGAGCCGCCATTGCGGGAGCCGCGGCCTTTCGCGGCCTCCGGAGCGGTGGGTGCCAGTCCCGCGGGGACCCTCGGGGCTGGGGGTGACGGGGCCGGAGGGGGACGAGGGGCTCCCTTTTCGCTGGGCGCCGACGTCCTGGGCGTTATTTTTTTGTCAATAAAAATAGCGGAAATAATAAAACTCGCCTTAACGTGTATTTGTCTCCCTGGAGAGTTCTCTGTGAGGAACGGCAGCCTTTCTTTCAAGGGCCGCCTGTCTCTGAAGCTGCCTGTTTAAGAAGCTTGTAACTTAAATGTCGGTGGGTTTATGCTTTTGCTATACGTGTCTTTTGTTTTCTCTCCCACAGTATTGCTGGGCCAAGTGGAAAAATCGTGAGGACACAGATGACCCCCACAGTGTCAAGTCATACAAGAAGGTGCTGAAGTTTTAATTCTTCATTTATCTTAAGAAAAAAGGAATTTTAGCTTTTTAGTCCTAGCTTAAACAAGCAAATGAATGAGGAAGAAGCTGCTCTGCTCTGGTGTATTTCACCGTCAGGACATGCTGAAAGCAAGCTTGTGCCAAAAGCAGCTCTCAAGGGATGTGCACGTACTGAAAAAATGAGTGAATGGAAGGTTAAGGTAACTGGAATAACATCCAGCACATCTTATCATAGACAGGGAATGATGGAAGAAGAGGGGAGTAACAGAGGTGGTCGGAAGAACTCTCACCTTCTTTTCCCCCCTCTCCTTACCACCTCCTTGCTATCCCGAAAGCATCTGTTACAGCTCACAGGAAAACCTGGTACAGTTTTTCCATGATTTCTGTAAAGCTCTGCTTCTTCCTCAGGAATCTCTAAGGCTCTGAGAAAAGCAACCACTTAAGCAGGCTTCTAAACCTACTAACATTTTCTTGAAGTAGCTGTAAAACATTTTGTATTTTACTTCCCATAAGGAACATAAATGTTTGTTTTTGCTTTCAGGCCCTGATGTTGTCCTAAGTGCTGCTCCTCTCCCTCAAGTCAGTATGTCGAAGATACCCACGGCCCCGCTTTCCTTGTCCGACTGCCTCTGCCAAATTTGCATGGAGATCTTTGTGGAGCCTGTCACGCTGCCGTGCAGCCATACCCTCTGTAATTCCTGCTTCCAGATGACCGTGGAAAAGGCCAGCCTCTCTTGCCCCTTCTGTAGGCGTCGAGTCTCTTCCTGGGCACGCTACAATACCCGCAGAAATACTCTCATCAACTGGGAGCTCTGGGAGAAGATTCAGAAGAATTACCCAGAGGAGTGCGAGCGCAGGATGAACGGGCAGGATTTGGATGAGGAGAGTAAGTGAAACGTCACTTGTCCTGGGATGTCTCTGCTTTGCCACAGGAATTACTGTGAGTGACTTCAGGTGTTGGGAAATACAGAGCTGTGGGTAGGCAGGTGTGTTACTGCTGGCAGAGACAGAGCTCTCCTGCAAAAGAGGCAGGGGACAGGTGGGCAATGCCTTCTTTATTTGTAGCACAGAGGATAAAAATTACATTTTCTGGTGATTTCAGTGAGTATTTGTTCATGCCTTTGGTGTGGGGTATCAGTGCCTGGCCTTGTTCATTGCTGGTTTGCAGCTGTAGCATCTGCAGAGTGAGTCTGTGTGTTTCTTTATCAGGTCAAGTGAGTGAAGTGGTTAAAAGATTTTTAGGTGTTAATTAGTTTGGTTGAAATTCCAGGGGTTCAGTCAATGCAAGAATCTGTGAGCTGAAAATTGTGGTGTCAGAGAGAAGGAAGTGAAACTGATTAACTTTTTGAAGAAGGATTTTGGGGTTTATGATGTTACAAGCACCCCTGGGGACATTTTGGTAGGTTAGCCATAGGGCAGCTTGTTCCACTTGCAGTGTTCTGAGGTCTTTTTAATGAAAAAGAGTGAAATACACAAATTATGGTCAGTGTACCAACAGAGAATGAATGAGGGAATGGTTTGGGTTGGGTGAGACCTTAAAGATCATCCCAGTCCACTTCCCTGCTATCAGCAGGGACACCTTCCACTATCCCAGGTTGCTCCAAGCTCCATCCAGCCTGGCCTTGGACACTTCCAGGCATGGGGCAGCCACAGTTTCTCTGGGAGACTTGTTCCACTGTGTTTGCTTTATATACAGTGCTTGGGAAACACTGCCTGTTCCTGCCACTCTGTAACACCACGCTTTGCTACTGTGCAAACTTTATTCCTTGGTGTTTTCTTGCTTTATTCCTTCCTTTTTCAATCACAGCATTTGATTTAAGTCAAATCATTCCCATGGCAGGGTATGGAGTTGAAATCCTTTGTTGTTAAAATCCTTTGTTGTTGACTGTCATGACTTTGTTGACTTTGGTTTTTCCTCTCCTTCCTCTTGATTAGTCTGTGTCCCCAAGCCGCAGCACCAGCTGAGCAAGCCTGGGGAGCTGAGGCAGGAATATGAAGCAGAGATTAGTAAGGTAAGTCTAAAAATATGTCTAAAAAGCATAAATGCTTTGTATCCAGTTATTTGAATTGTTTCCAGAAACAGCTGTAATTTTATTTAATAGTAAACATACATAAAAGGGCATTGCAGCTGCAAGGACATACTGGTCACTCCTGAATAATGAGTTACATTGGTGGAAGAGATTTCTTTGTGTTTGACATGAGGTGACATTCTTGATCTATACCTCCTACCTCATCTCTCAGTCAATGTGTATAAAAGTAGCAAATGTAGAAATTTGGAATTGTTTGGGCTTTGGTTTTATATTTATCTTCTTGATTTCCCTCCGAGTAAGAGACCTCAATTAGATAACCTTCAATAATGAACTTACAGCATTTTCTCTCTTTGTTCACTCTGTTACCTTTGCATATTTGAAAATCAATAAAGATTTTAAAAAATTCTCAGTTTTGGCCTATTTAAGGATCCTTCCTCCAATTCAGACACAGTAGTATTAAGATTTAGAGTTGGGATGTATGGGAATGCACCTTTCCCTGAGAGCCCCTTGCTGGTGATTACAGGAGCACGTGAAGCAGAGGACTGGAGGGAATTTCCAAAGAAAGCTTTACTCTTGAAGTACTTTGCTCTCCTCATGGAGTTGCTGGTAACTGATCTCTCAGCATGTCTGCTGTAAGAAAGGCAGATGTAAAATTCCTGGCCTGCTGCTTTGGGTTTTGCACGTTTCAGGAGAGCAGCACTCTTCTAGAAGAGAGATGTGCAGTCTTTGAGATATATAATGATAAAAACAGTTGAGCAAATGCTGTGGGATAGCTAGGATTCAGCCTTAAACAGAATTTTAATCCCACTTTCTCTGTACATCCGTGTATTTTTGTTACTAACGCTTTGAAAAGGTGAAGACTGGAGTTTAACCTTGCAGGTTAACTGTATGATCTTAGAGAAACCCAAAGGTTTGCCACTGTGGTTGAACCCAAGGCTCTACACGCAGTATCCACGTGAGTCTTTCATCTTTGAGACTTGTGCAATGAAATGCTGCTGTGTTTTGTGAACAGTGAATGGTTCACGTTTAAGCAGTGTCAGCTGAGAGGTCCTGGTGTACAGTGTGGCCCTGCAGTAGTAACCAGGTGGATTTTTTTCAAACATCTGGTTTAGGTGGAGGCAGAAAGGCGAGCACATGAACAGGAGGAGAACAAAGCCAGTGAGGAATACATCCAGCGGCTGCTGGCAGAGGAGGAGGAGGAGAACAGGCTGGCAGAAGAGAGACGGAAGGAGATGGAGAAGCAGCTGAAGCAAGATGAAGAGCTGGCCTGGCAGCTCAGTAACAGTCTGGTGAGTTAGGATCAAATGGGACAGCAGCAAGTATCAATATAGTGCAAGCAACTTGGACTTCTCAGAGCAAATATTAACATTTGGAATAGTTTAAATTTATTTTAAAGCCTTGATTGACCATTAATTTTTGAAAAGCCAGGAGGAGGGTGAAGCCTGTGTAATACACACTTGAAATCCAGCACCCAGCATGTGTGCTGCATGTTTTCATTGTGAAATATTTTAAAACATTGATTTTCTGCTGTATGCTTCCTTTTCCTCATCTTTTTTTAAATCCTTCTTTGGAAGAAATGAATATGTGTAACCTGTACTGGAAGAAAGGAGCACACAGTCAAAATGTACCTTACCTTTTGGAGTTGGTTTTTTTTTTTTTTTTTAATTGATTTGTTTTGCTTAGTTGAATTTTTGCCACTCAGTGATGAAACCTGTGTACTTATTGAGCAAAGCCTCCTGTCCCTCAGTGCTAGATCCAGGAAGGTGTTTGGAACAGGTAACATTTCTTTCTCGTTAACCATCCGTTACTCACAGTTCTAGAATTCTTTGGACAACAGCAACTAATTCTACAGCAAAACCCAAGTAGTTCCCTGAGGTTTCTGCAGTTTGTGTTGTGTTTTGTTTTACCTAATGCTATTTTTACTTGTCTGGAAGAATGAGGATCCTGAGGGACACGTGCCCGGCAGCCCGACTCCAGCACACAGCCTCTCCCTTCAGGCATCCCCACTGAACCCGAGCAAGGCAAAGAACAAACCAAGCAACTCTGGAGACATTCAGAAGTAAGGGATTCAGCCAAGTGTTTCTTTAATTATTGGCCTGTTCCAGTGTCCCTCTGCCCCATTTGCTTCTTTGGAATGCTGTAGGCCAGTATCCTGAGATAACTGGGGGCAAATGGGAAGTTTTGAAGTTTAAAACATTTCCTCATAGGAGGAGAAGGGAAACACTTGCCTTCTTGTTGTTTTTTGTTTGTCAGAATGAACCTGAAGATCTTGAATAATGCAAAGGACTGACAATTCAAGGACAAAATGTTTAAAGGGGTATCCTTTTTTCCTTTTTAAGGTATCTGTCTCCAAAGAATTATAGTATGTTGGGATCAGCATCGTTCTCCAGTACCACAGGAAGAGTCAGGAGCAACTCTGTCTCTGGGGTAACAGGAATCATTTTGTTATAAATCTCACAGTTAGTAATTATGGGATATTTTCCCCTTGCCTGTAGGGTTCCAGTCCTCTATTCCCCTTGCACATTGGCACTGGGCAGGTTATATTGTCCTTTTTAAGCTACCTTTGGTATTCATGATTGGCAGTTCTGGAGCCTGCTGGCAGAGGGTGCACCCTGATCTACATCATTCCATGGCTGTCTTTCTGATCATTCCTGTAAGGCCTCCAAAGATGAGCAGGCTTGTACATTTAGTCTGAATCGCTGATAAGAGGAAAATGCTGCAGTTGTGGTTTCAGTCCTTTAGCTGGGTTTCTGCAGTAATTTTAAATATTTTAATTATTATTAAACAGTCAGGTATTTTTTATAAAGAGAAGTATCTGAGTTGCTATCCCGGAGCACTCAGGGGCAGTGCAGCCATGAGAAGTGAGTTTGGTATTTATTCACACCCATGGGCTTTTGATAAATTTACTTCATTAGTGGTGTCTCCCTTTTCTTCAGGACTCCAACAGCAATGAAGGCAGCAGTTCTGCAGTGCAGGATGAGCAAGAGGAAATGCCAACCCTGTCTCCACAGCTGACCAGTGTAAATAAAGATTCTGGAGCTAAGGATTCATTTTTGGAATCATGCATGAACTATTTCAGTGCCTCAGCTTCAGGTGAAACTGCCACTGTCAAGCAGGAAAAAACACCAGGACCAAATGGTTTAGAAGATGGAGTTCCAGATGCACTTCATGGAACCACAGAAGAGGAAGAGTCTAGGACAGTTCTTCTTAGATCCAAAGGAGATGATGGTGGAATAGAGTCAGACAGTGGCAATTTGACACATGTCCAAAGGGTAAACCTCGAAAAGTCTGATGAAAGTTGTACCTCTGGTCAGTTAGGAATGAATTGTGTGATGTCTGACAGCCAGACTGTGTTGCCTGGCCTGGGGAAGGAGGCTGGACTCTCAAATGAAGAGATACCAGAGAGGCCACAGAACTCTAAGGAGACTCCCAAAAGGAAGCTAGTGGAGGCCCCAGCTGATGCCATGATTGACTTGGACATGCTTGACAAGAGGAGAAGAACCTTTTCAGAAAGTGTAGAAGAGCAAGGAGAGCAGATGAATGATTTTAACTTGCAGACACAACGAGCCTTTGAGCAGGAGTTCTATGAAAGGCGCAGGCAGGAGGAGCAGGACAGGCTCCTGGCTCTGCAGCTGCAGAAGGAGCTGGACAAGGAGGAAAGGACACTGAACAGACAGAAGGGCTCTCCAGACGAGTATCTGCTTCGCACCAAACCACCTCGGTGTGGGAAAGCCTCTGCTGCCAGGAAGGAAAATTCCAAGGGGGCAAAAGACTCAAAGGGATCAAAAACACAGGCTGAAAGCAATCACCACAAGGCTCGGAAAGGCTCCTGCAATGAAAACTGGCAGTCCCCTGGCAGGGTCCGGGTGAAATCCCCCAGCGTCAAGGAAGGAAAGGTTTTGAATTGTGTGGTTAATACCAGTGACACGAATGATATTTGTTCACCGCCTAAGAACAAGCAAAAAACAATCCTGCAGATGTTTAAAAGCCCTGTTGCAGAGTAGATCAGAGCCGTGGACAGGTGGTGGAATGGGAATGGGAACTGTGGTGATGTTCTCCTGTGCTAGGCTAAGCTTCCCTAAGCGGTTTTGAGTGGTTGCCTTGGAAGGGAACCACTTTGGGCAGTGGCGCTGTGAGTTCTGAGAAGTTCTAACATACACACCCAGAATGTAACATTTTTTAATTGTTCCTTTCTTGAATATTATTTTCTAGCACTTGGAGCACTTCTTGCAGGAATCGGAACATTTCTTATTTTCTAATTTGCATTTACATGGTTTGGAATGTGAATACTGGCAGTGTTGGAAAGCAGTGATAACTGATGGTCTGATCTGAAAATGAGAATCCAAAGCCTTTCATGGAAAAGATGCACATTCCATGGAGGAAACCAATGAAAAATGAGTCTGTATTCCCAGCTGGCTGTCAGCTGCAAGGTTGAAGCTTCCCTCAGCACAACCACTGTTCTCGAAATTGAAGCACCTTGCTGGAATTTAGGCTGTTGCTGGAATTGCATTGTTGGCACACCCATTAACACTAGTGTAAGCAGACAGCCACTCTTTCACTCTCATGTGCTAACCCCTCCCTCAGACAAAGAGGAAAGAAACAGGTCATTCTCCCCTGACAAAGCCAAGGATCTTTTATGGATGCCAAGGCTGTGGGCATTCCCCTCTGTTCACAGAGATCCCTCCTGCAGATCCCATTTTCCCTGTTGTTAAGAACAAAATACTTCTGTTGTTAATGTCCTGTTAATGGTACATATGAATGTACAGTGGTGTTACTATACTTAATGCTGTTTCATTTTCATACTCTGACTGGTTTGAGTGTGATTAAAACAATAGTCCAGAAGCCAGTTATGATGGAGAAAGTTAAAAGGGAAAGAAGCAACTGAAGACTGGAGTTCAGTAATGACATAACTGTAATTAGAGATTCACATAGCTGCCCTGCCTGGCTGTAACTGTTCCCTTCCACTACTAAATACTGTTCCTGTTGGGTTTAAAACTGAAACAACTCAAAAAATACAATTAGAGATTCACATAGCTGCCCTGCCTGGCTGTAACTGTTCCCTTCCACTTTTAGAGGGCACTACTAAATGCTGTTCCTGTTGGGTTTAAAACTAAAACAACTCAAAAAATATTGTAATTTAGGCATGGAGGTGCTGAGGCCTGTAGGAAGTTGAGGCAACCAGATCCTACTATGCAGAGGAAGTTTTGCTAATTGCTTCATCTGTTTTATGAAGCCATATTTTGGCTTTTCTTTGCTTCTTCTGAGCTACTTTTGCACTGTCTGTGTTTGAAATGGATCTAAGTGCCAGCTGCAGTGCTGAAGGGTGTGTGCTAGTCATCAAAATCAGCAGATGTTTGAGTTTTGTCCTTTTTTTGAACCCCATTGATGACTTTAATTCTGTTCTAGGACATTCCTAGCAGACTTGTTTCTTCAGCAGCATCTTCTGATGGTTTAAGTTTAAAAAAACCAAATTTTATGGAAAGCATGACCAGCACACTGAGTCAAAAATAAGAATTGTTGGGATTTTTTTCCCCCAAAGCCTGCACATCTTATCATTGGTGGGCTCCTCATAAATAAATAAATAAATGTTCTGTTCAGAGATGTTTTTTGGGAAAATCACAACAGGTAACTAGTGGCAAATCCTTTGCTTTTTCTCCTGCTGCCTCAGCCATTGTTCTGGAAGCTTTCCTTCAATATGGGTCTGTTCTTCCTTAATCCTTAACACAGTTGGGATTATTTTCTGGTTGACCCATGATGTGAAAAAAACTTAATTAAAGGGTTTTTTGGTTTTTTTTTAAGGCAGAGCTACTGACTGTTTCCATGCTGGTGACCCTCAGCCTTTCCAGTCAGGGTAAGCCTGTAAAAAAACAAACCCTATTTTCAAAGCAGAATGAAAAAAAAAAAAAACAAAACAACAGAAAAACAACCAAAAAGACCAAACCAGGACTAAAAATTGATTGTTAGATAAAACCAAGCTTAACTGCAAAAGGTACAAAACCTGTCACCTATAGCAGCAGCCTTATCTGAGGTGGGATGATGTAAGCTCCCAAATTATCCCATTCCTCACCATATCCATGGCACAATAATCCTCACCAGGCATAACTTGGCTTATTCTTTTAGATCTTCATTGTTAGAGGGTGGGATTTGGGCACTGCTGAGTGGATTTTGGTTGTACCAACAGCTTGTTTGTGACCCTGTGGCTCCTTTGAAGGAGGTGAAATCATCTTTGTTTTCCTGGTGTTGGTGAAGCAGGAGTCTGTATTGAGATGTCTGGGCTGGTGTAGCAGATCACTGCTGCTCACCTGCCTTCAGCCCTGGAGATTAATTTGTCTTGTTTGTGAACAAGTTCAGCTCATCCAACTGCCAGGAAAAACAAAACAAGTGCCAAAACCCCAAATACTTCACAGGCTTGGTTGCTTCTCTGAGCACCAGAGCTGGTGGGGATGGGAGGCAGTAAGAGAGGGAACAGATGGACCTGTTTCCATGGCAGTGAGGTAATAAATTGTTAGAATTCTAGGGAAATGTCGGCTTTCTGTGGTACTGAGTTGACAAGTGTTACTGGCAAGGTGTTCAGCAGCAAGGCAGCCACATTCCTGCTGTGTGGGGAAACTGGAAAGGAGTAAAACATTCCTTTCCTGACATTCCTTCAGATGGCCTGGGGATCAGAAACACCTGGTGGGGACAAATCCAAGGGTGTCCTCTTCTGGCTTTGTGACAGTGATGGCAGGGTACCCTGGCAGGGCTCCCTGGACTGGTGCAGATGAGCTGTTCCTTGACCACCTCAGGTCCTGTCCCACAGAATCCCAGAATGGGACAGGCTGGAAGGGACCACAGTGGCTCCATCTGCTCCAGCAGGGCCATCCCAGAGCCCATGGCACACATTGTGTCCAGACAGCTCTGGGATATCCCCGGTGAGGAGACTCCACACCCTCTCTGGGATGTGTCCAGGGCTCTGTCACTGCCCTGGAAAGTTCTTCCTCGTGTCCAGGTGGAACTTCTGGGCTCAGTCCCTGCCCGTGGCTCTGGTGCCATTGCTGTGGCTGGAGCAGAGCCCGGGCCCTGCTCTGCCCCTCCTGCAGCCAGGGCCAGCCAGGGCTGAGGGTCCCTCTCAGCTGGGGCTCCTCTCCAGGCTGAGCAGCCCCAGCTCCCTCAGCCTTTCCTGGGCACCCACATGCTCCAGGCCCTTCAGCATCTCCACAGCTTCCCCCAGACCTGCTCAGCAGCTCCATGTGCTCCTCTCCTGAGGAGCCCAGAGCCGGACATAGCACTCCCAGGGCTGGACAGAGGGACCAGATCAGTCGCTGGTGTGCTGGGAGTGCTCTTCCCAGTGTCCCCCAGGGTCCCACAGGCCCTTCTGCCCCAGGACACTGCCGGCTCGGGGATAGCTGGTTGCCAGTCAGAACCCCCGGGTCCTTCACCGGAGCGCTGCTCTCCAGCAGGTCAGCCCCGGTGCTATTCCTGGGTGTCCCCCTGCCCACAGCACCTGGATCTGCACTCGGCCCGCGGCCTGCCCAGCCCCTCGCCGCGCCGCGGGCCTCTGTGATGGGCTAAATCCGCGTGGGAACCCCGGGTGCGTGTCTTGAGAGTGCCGGTCCGCCTCTAAGGCCCGTGTCCCCCCTTGGAAGCGGCGGGTCGGGAATTCCGGGGGCATTCCCAAGGAAAGCCGTCGAGGCGGCGGGGGGGGGGAGAGGAAGGAGGGCGTTGCCACGGCAACTCCCGCCTCCCGCGCGGCCGGAGGGGGCGGGGCTTATTACCACGGCATCCGAGCCCCCCCGCCCTTCTCGGCGGCAGACGGGGGAAGGGGCGCGCGCGCGGGCGGGCCCCGCGCATGCGCAGCGCGCGCCGGCCGGCGGCGCGTGTGTTGTGGTGCGGCGGCGGCAAGATGGCGGCGCCCGGGGGCTCGGCGGGCGCCGCGGCGCTGAGGGCGCTGGTCCAGCAGTTCACCGCCATCACCGGTGGGTGCGGGGCGCGGGGCGCGCCGAGGCCGCGGGGCTTACGCGGGAGGGTCCCGCCCGGCCCCCACCCGCCCGACGCGGCGGGGCTGCCCCGGGCCGGCCCCGCTCCCTGCGCGGCGCAGCGTCGGGGGCTCCGCTCGGTTGTTTCCCGGCGGCGCGGGTGCCTGTCCTGCTCCCTCCTGCCTCTGCGCTCCGCCCCGGCGGCCGCTTCCCGCTCCCGCGGGTGGCTCTGACGGCCGGGAGGGACCCGGCAGCTGAGCCCCGAGCCGCCTTTGAAAAAGCAGAAATATCCCAGAGCGCGGGCGGCTCGAGTTGGCGCACGGGGAGAGCTGATCGCTTTTCCGTGGAAGTTCGCGACAGGTGACAGCTCCTGCTTCAGGTTGTGTGCTTGGAGCTCTTGACCCACTTTGTGTTTAATCTGCTTCCCCGCAGTTACCCCTGGCTGAGGGCTTTGCACGTCAGATGCCGCAGGAGTGCTTAATAAGATGTGTCAACTAAAGAGCCAAAGGGAAGTGAAACTGCTCTAATTCGGTTGTCCAGACCAGCTCCGTTTCAGATTGTGTCCGTGTGCTTGGACACGCTCAAATCCTTAACAGGATGTAAACAGGGAAATTATTGATCGCTCAGCTATTCATAAAGAGTCTTTATAGAATAAACCTTTTAAACAAAAAGAACCTACAGCAATTATATTTTCAGTAATATGTGCCTGTGTGGGAGATATTTGCTAAAACCTGAGCCAGAACAGGCAGAGCTGTGCAGGTTTCTTCCTCCTGACACCTTTTATGTTTAGACACGTTTTATGCTCAACACCAGAGAACCCCTCTATGCTTTCAAAATTAAAAAAGAAATAGCCTGCCGGGCTTCAGCCATCAACTATTTAGTGGAGTTTTGAAGTTTTGTTTTTACCTTTAACAGAATTTAAGGTTCCATCTAGGAGTGTGTGGAGCTTGTCTGGCTGATGCTGCTGTGGTGTGCCAGGTGCTCACACCTCAGTGCTTTGTGTTAGTAGCTTTTTCAGCTCGGAGTTGTAAGCGTATGCAGTCACTCCTGTCTGTGGGGAAAAGGCTGAGGGAATGCTCTGCAGCATCAGGGATGAGGAGAAACAGTCATTGACACTTTTCTTTGATCCTGATGGCAGAATTGTGTTTCTTTGGTGCTCTCGTTCAGGAAAGTACTGCTGAGAGAACGTAACTCCTGTGTGTCTTGATGCCTTAATTTCAGCTTTCATGTTTTCCAGATTCTGTTCTGCATTAGTGTGAACTTCACATAAAGTGTTAGCAAGTTCTCCTCACAGTTTAGTCAGACAAAACAATCCTTTTTCCAGCCCCAGAATCAAGGTCACCATTGCAGCTTCAGGCCCAAAATGTATAAACAGCAGTGAATTGAGGAGAGCAGACTGAGAGGGTGGGACTTCATAACCTGGAGCTGGAATTGGACAATTAACCCCAATATGGAAATGGACCAAAACTTAAAAACATATGAAAACTAGTGACCCTCATCCATCTTGGGTGTAGCCACAGCCAGGCTCTTGTACTGCCCAAGGTGTGTCCTTTGAAGGCCTTTTAATAAATCCCTACTTTAATCCTTTAACTCTGCCTTGCCTTTGTTCTAGGTAGCCTCTCAAGGCATCAGTCTTCCCCAAGGAAATGATGGGATAGCTGTGAAATTTGCTTTGAAACTTGACAAATATTTAGAATTTTCTGTTTTGCAGCACGAGGACTGAAAGCTTTGATATGGTGGCCCTTCCCTCAGGAATGATGAGGAATCAGTGAAGGCACTTTGCTGTATCAGTGTCTCTTTAAATAATAGCAGAGGGTTGAATTATCATTTTTCTTGCAGTTCTTGCAAATGAATGGCTTTGCATGACTCTGCAGGGAGGTGTAGAGTGGGGTGTTTGTGTTCCAGGCTCACAGGTGTGGTTTCATTGCTACAGTTAACATTGAAAAGTGCTGAAAATGCCAAAAAAATAGTTTGAGTGAAGAACCTGAACTTCTCGTTAGTTTTTTGGGATGTCACTAGTTTTTATTTTGCACTTTCTTTGGCTCAGTTAAAGTCTTAAAAATACAGCTGCCTGTCATGCCAGCGTGCTTGTTGTGGCAGGTTGGGTGTTTTGGGAAACCAGTTCCCTCAGTCAGTTTGGCTTTCTCCGTGGTTTGATGTGCAGGTTGTTTAGAACTGATTGATCTCCGTAGTTTCAAAGTGTATTCTGTGTTCAAACCTGAGCTTCTTGAGTCTTTCCCAGAAAATCTGAGAAATGTCTGAATATGTTTTGCCCAGACTGATGTTGTCTGTGAGCCTGGTTTTGTGCACAGTGTTGTTGTCATTTTGGTGACTTGCTGTGAACTTAGGAAGAATTCCTACAGATCCCAAAGCTGCTCCCAGACTGGTTCAGCTGCATTTTACCACTCTTCCTCTCTACCAACCTTTCTAAAGGAAAATCAGCTCTTTGGCAGTCCACCACCTATGGAGAAGGTGCTGTAAAGAGTTGATTTGCAGGAGAGCTTCTTCTCCTGAGGGAGCTTCTGCTGATGGGATGGTTGTTGAGGAGATGTTGGGACATAGAGGCTGATCCTCTGAGGAAAGACAGGTGATGTTAGGAACTGTTGCTTCATCTTGAGCAGCAATATCAAAACTGGGATTAATTGCACTTTGGGTGTTCAAAGGCAGTCTGGACAGGGCCTGAAGCATCCTGGGGTAGTGGAGGGTGTCCATGCCCATGGCAGGGTGTAGAACTGGATGAGCTTTAAGCTCCCTTCCAGCCCAAACTGTTCCATGATTCTGTGATTTGAATAAATGTTAGTCATTATACAAAGAACTCTGTAGAAAAGTATTACTTTCTCCCTCTTGGCTGCTTTTTTTTTTTCCCCTTCTTACATAAACTGAGCTTCTGCTGGTTTGATTTTGCCTTTCAGCAGAATCAGTAAATCAGAGTGTCTTTTCTTTCATTTCTAAATGTCTGTTACAAGTGGATAAAAAATTTTAGCAGCTGATTTAATATTCTTCCTGTTAAAATGTTAAGTCAGGTTTTCATTTTTCTTTGTGTATGCCTGCTTGTGTTGGAAAATCCATAGAATTGTGGAATGGTTTGGCTTGGAAGGGACTTTAAAACTTATCTTGTTCTACCTGCTGTGATGGTCAGGGACACCTTCCACTGTCCCAGGGTGCTCCAAGTCTGGCCTTGGACACTTCCAGGGATGGGGCAGCCACAGCATCTCTGGGCACCCTGTGCCAGGGCTTCAGCACCCTCACAGGGAAGGATTTCTCCCCAGTATCCCATCCAACTCTGACCTCTATCCGTGTGCACCATTCCCCCTTGCCTGTCCCTCCATCCCTTGTCCCACGTCCTCACCAGCTCTCCTGGAACCCCTTTAGACACTTGGAAGAGGCTCTAAAGTCTCCCTGGAGCCTTCTCTTCTCCAGGTGAGCACCCCCAACTCTGCCAGCCTGGCTCCAGCCCTCACAGCACCTTTGTGGTCTCCTCTGGACTTATTCCAACAGATCCATGTACCAGGAAGATGTCTGACCTCTAGAAGGAAGTCCAGATCATGCTAAAACCCCTCAGATGGTTTCCTCTAGGTTTTCAGTTGCTGACAGGAAGAAGCCTGGCAGTCCTGAGTGCAAGCATTCCCTTCCCCCTGAGCTGTGTATGTTTGTCTCCTTTCACAGTTGTGCTTCAGGGATAAATGGCAGCTGATGAACTGTTCCTCCTAATTAATAATGCTTTGAGAGAGAAAGCTGTTCTGGGCTCTTCCAGTCAAAACGCTGTGATTTCCCTTTGGCATTCCAGGTGCCAGTGAAAGCGTGGGGAAGCACATGCTTGAAGCATGCAACAACAACCTGGAGATGGCTGTCACCATGTTCCTGGACGGAGGAGGGATAGCAGAGGAGCCCAGCACCAGCTCGGCAGCGGTGTCTGCTGCCCGCCCGCACCCCGAGTACGTACCCCGCGCGCGGCCGTGCCAGCCCGGCCCGCCCGTGGCACTGGGGTGGCACGGCCGCGCCGCACCACAGCGCTGCACGCTGCTTTGGTCTTGGGCAATTGATTGCTCCAGTCTTCTGCTTTGTGGGTCTCAGGCACTTGAGGAGTTTTCTGGAGATTTCACCTGCTGTTTTTTACAAACAAAGCCCAAGTCATTAAAAGAAGGATCCAGTAATAAGAGAGTCTTTCAGCAATCTTGCTTTATACTAGTTTGGCAGTTAGAGAGTTCTCATGGTTTCGTTCTTATAAATGCAGCCACCTTACTCCCATTTCATAAATTCATGGAATTTAAGGTTGGAAAAGACCTATAAGATCACCAAGTCCAGCCATCAACCCAGCACCACCACCATGTTCACCACTAATCCGTGTCCCCAAATGCCACATCCATGTGTTTATTGAACTCCTCCAGGGATTGTGACTCCACCACTGCCCTGGGTAGCCTGTGCCAGTGCTTTACAACCCTTTCTGTGAAAAAATTTTTCATAATATATAACATAAACCTCCCCTGACACAACTAAAAGAAGGATCCAGTAATAAGAGAGTCTTTCAGCAATCTTGCTTTATACTAGTTTGGCAGTTAGAGAGTTCTCATGGTTTCGTTCTTATAAATGCAGCCACCTTACTCCCATTTCATAAATTCATGGAATTTAAGGTTGGAAAAGACCTATAAGATCACCAAGTCCAGCCATCAACCCAGCACCACCACCATGTTCACCACTAATCCGTGTCCCCAAGTGCCACAGCCATGTGTTTATTGAGCTCCTCCAGGGATTGTGACTCCACCTCTGCCCTGGGTAGCCTGTGCCAGTGCTTTACAACCCTTTCTGTGAAAAAATTTTTCATAATATAGCCATGTGTTTATTGAGCTCCTCCAGGGATTGTGACTCCACCTCTGCCCTGGGTAGCCTGTGCCAGTGCTTTACAACCCTTTCTGTGAAGAAATTTGCCATAATATGTAACATAAACCTCCCCTGACACAACTTGAGGCCATTTTCTCTCATCCTGTCTCTCCTTACCTGGGAGAAGAGTGACTTGTGAGGGTTTTATAGTGGTGGTTTGACCAGTTTGGCACTGGAAAGGCCAGGCCTGTTCACCAGTATGCAGAGGAATCAGCAACTTCAGCACCTTCATCAGTCTCTGACACATCAGATGCCTGCAAAGGGAAGAGAATTTCCACTTAAGCATGGCAGAGAGCCTCAGTGCTGCCTATTAATGTGACTGCTTGAGATAAAGGGAGTATCTTGAGTGGTATAAATCACATTCATTAAATATGGTAAGTTAAACGTAAGCCAGGCTTTTGTCCTTATGAAAATCTTCCACTCCAGGAAAAATACAGCTGACTTAAAGAGGAAAATCCTCACCCCTCATACTTCTGAAGCACATGTATAAATTTAAATTTAAATGATTCTTTTAATGCTAACCTTTATAGCTGATGTGAAGTGCCTTCCTACTTGAACTATTAAAATAAGTATATATGTTAGTGTTCCTATTTCTAGACAACTTTTGGCTCATCAGTGACTCCAAATTTTTCTTGGAATACTTTCTCCTTTATACTCAACACCCTCCAGGTGCTGATCAGCTCAGTGTTCCTCCTAGGATGAGTAAATGTGTAAATGGAGAGTAACTCGCTGCACAGAGCAGTCAAAGATGTGGAGGGGAAGAGCAAGGTTAATGCTGACATCCTGAGTTAGCTTTGACCTGCATTGTCAAGAGCTGCAAAGTGCACTCTTCACTCCTTGGAAGTCTGGGGGAAGAGGGAGTTCATAGACAGGATGTAGCAATGGATGAATCCTTCTGCTCATAGATCCATGGGCCAGGTGGCCGCACTGTTGTCACAGAGATGCTTGTGATTTCGTTGTGATTTCCTCTCTTCTCCTAATTGTAGTTTTGAATTACCTGTGAGTGTCTGCAAGTATCACTGACTGAGCTGTTGACATGTGAGGGAGCCCAGTTATGTAAGCCAAGAACTGCTTTAGAAATGGGGGGAAGTTGCCATCTTCATCTGGTTTTCCTCCTGGAAAAGAGAGAGTGTGACTTTCAGGTGGAAGCAAAAAGTCTTCTGACAGACAAAAGCTGGTAATGAGGAAGATATTTTTTTCTGTGTAGCTAGCAAGGAAAGTAGGATGGCAAGTGGATTTAACATTTTTTGGTAAGGTTTTAAAAACATCCAAGTTCTGAAAGTTATTCAAGAACAAAAAATGTTTAGATATAGATTGACAGAGCCTGGGATCAAGTCACTCAGGGGTTTGTGTAATGTTTTATCAAAGGTCATCCATGCTAGCTCTCAGTGCACAGGGTACCAGGTCCAGCAGCAGTGCCATGAGTTGGAGCAGATGCTCCCTCGAGATCCCACTTAATCCCAAAACTTCATTCTGTGCAGTGGTACAGCAGCACCTTTAACTGGTTCAAGTTGCAGGAGCCTTGGAGCACAATGAGATGTGGTTTGTACAATATTTGGAATATTATCATCTCTCTGATTTTTCTTTTTTGTTTCTTCTCCTTTGATAGGGATGAAGTACGAGCTCCAATTCCTCAAAAGCAGGAAATCTTAGTGGAGCCTGAGCCCTTGTTTGGAGGTAGGCTTGTGTTCTTATTTTGTTTCTGTTTTCTTTACCTTGAGGTGAGCTAAGTGACAAAAGAAAATCAAAACTTGTTGAATATGAAGAAATAACACCATTAGTACTGAAAACCTCACACACAAGGGGGATGCTTTATTCCCAGGGGTGCTAATTTGCTACACAAATCTTGTTTCATGAGACGTGAGGTGGCAGCCAATTAACTTAATTAAGTATACATCTGGGAGTCCAGAACTGTGGGGTGCTGCTGTGGAAATGTTTGAGATGCTGGGATGGAAGATGGATTCTTGGCTTGTCCTCTTGAAAATGAAGGGGACAAATGCCTGATGACAGATCAGAAAGAAGGGCTGAACTCTGTGATTGCTCATACCCTTCTCCATTTCTCATGCAGGAATTTAATTTGCTCTTTAAGCTGTGCTGTGCAGCTACTTTTCTTGTCTCTGTCCTTCTCATGTGGACCAGGTCATTTCTGGGCTGCCCTTTGCCATGTCAGATGGATTGAGAGCTTTGCCCTTTTCACCAAGGAAGACTGTGCAAGTGCTTGTCACTGCAGTGGTCTCACACCATGGGAAATGCTCTTTCCTGTCATTTAGCTCCTGTGTTAGAAAGGAGAAGGAGACCAAGCTTCGGGTGTACCCTGGAACTGATTTTTTCTTGACTCTTTTTCAGCATCAGAGAGGTGTTTATCCAGGATGCACAAGCTGAGGGTGGTACAGAGGGAGACACAATGCCAGGCAGTACAGGTGCACACCACTTCCCTTTTTGCTGGACTTGCACTGATAGCAATATTTGCTTATCTATTTTTAGTGCTTTTTAGCAATTTTTTTCCTGTCTGTTTTGAGAGCTGAAAAATTTTGACTCCTTTAATATGCTTCAGTCCCATCAGAAAATGTTTATTCCTCAGGCAGAATATGAATCACTGAAATGGACTAACTTAGCTTCTACATACCAATGTGAGATGCATAAAGTGCCAGCAATTTGAAATACACACTTAATTTGCATTTGGGCAAAAAGGGAATGACGTACAAAGTATCTGCTTTCATTGAAGTGTTTTTGCACTTCTGTGAGCTTTATTGATGTAGTTCCATGACATTGCCCTTGCTGCTGAAAGGCCACGCTGTCAGCAGCAGTGAAGCTGGACTCTGAATGTCTCAGCCATAAGATGCAGTGACATGAAAACAAGGACACACTGTGTTTATCTAATCCTTGCACTTCCCATCCTACCTGGATTTTGGAAGTAGGGAGTTTAGTAGCAGAGGAGGGCAGTTCTGCAGCAGGAAATGTGCATCCAGAGGAAGATGCCCTGCTGTGCCTCTCTGAAGACAGAGGAGCTCTCTGCATTTTTCCTGTGGCCCAACAGCGTTTTTGACAAAGATCTGTTCACTCCTGTGGGTTATTAGGATTCAGATGTGCTGATCCTAATGCTTGGTGTTCTTACACCTACCTGTTACACACTGATCTCAGTCACACTGCCACTGACCATGCTCTGACCTGGGTCAGTGATTTCCTCCTGGCACTGTCTGATCCAGCAGTGCCACTTGTGTTTGTGGCACAGAGCAGCCTGACAGAGTAGCTGAACCTGAAGAGATAATTGGTCTCAGCTCTGGGCTTACAGCAGGGGAGGTGGCAGTTTCTGTTTATAAGCTCAGGTTTTTTCCACCTGAAGAGGTGACCCTGTGTATTTGTGCCCTGCTGGGTACGTGGATCCCATCATTCAGTACAAAGGATCCTCCTGGATTGCTGAGAGCCTCTTCACCTGTGCTGCCTGGCAGGGACATGCTGCTTTTGCTGAAGTGGTCCTTCAGTTGCTGTTCCAGCTGAGTTTGGGTTGTTCTCAGCTTGGCTTGTGCCTAAGTACTCAGGGTGAAGGAGACCTTATTCTCTGGAGTTGAGAGGTGTTATTCCCCAGCACATCCCTTGTTCAGATTTGCTTTCTTTTTCCATGATTGGCTGTATCATCACATTTCCATTGGATATAGGTTGTATTTATCTTACTTTAATTTGTTTATTATTTATTATGTCTTGTAGCAATTGGGCTTTGAAAGTTCTGTCTTTCAGTTGATGGAAAAGGAGATAAATAGCTGGAATAATCTTGGCAGGCAATTCTGTTTTCCTTCCAAGTGCAGTGCTTGTGCTGTACCTTAGGACTTCAGTGGGACATGAGGGTGCTATTTCTGATACCTTCCTGGCTCTCTGTGCAGCTGCAGATAAACAGTTCTGATGGTTTCCTTGCAAATAACTGGATCTGCTGGAAGAGTGTGGCTGTTCAGTCCACCCAAGAAGTTGGGACAGGATCAGGATAAGAGTTTAGAAAAGAGTAGAAATGCATTGTAGAAAGAAGAAATGTGCTTCTTCATTAAAAAAAATATATATACATATATATATAATGGAGTTTAACCTTTTGAAGTTTTTCATCCCCTTGAAGGCCTTGGGTAAAATCTTGACTGGAATTGTGACAAGGTGATGCTGTGACAGCACTGCCCCTGTATGCTGAAGGGTCCTGGCAAGCCCATCAGAAGGGGCTTTAAGCCTCTCTGTATTGTTGATGCATGTTTTGTTTCTGGGCTAAGGTTTGCTGGAGGAAGGATGTGTTAGGAAATGGAATTTACAAATTACCTTCTGCCTATTTCCATCCGTCTCCAGCCCTTCCCAATGACCTCTACTCCCACACAGTCCCTGCCTGGGGTTCCTATTCTGTTTTCCTACATATGTGATGGAAAGTTCTCATATGCATTATTTTGATAATATACTTTTCAAATAATTCTTTAATTTTTTTAAAGCTCCTAAAAGGCGCAGACCTGCTCGCTCAATATTCGATGGCTTTCGGGATTTTCAGACAGAAACCAGTAAGTGTCTACAGATCAGTAAGCCTGATATTTTATTTTATTTTGTTACTTTTAATGCAAATAAGATGGAGAAATCATTCCCGTTGTAGGATAGGACAGCTGTCAGTTGTTGAAACATTTTTAAATTGCCATTGTGTAGCAGGATACATTATTAGAAGTATAGAAACATGGAATTATGATTAGCACGGTATATTCTGTCTGCTTTGGTGTTGCTAACTCTCAAAAAACCCCTTTTTCCTCTCTAGAGGGAGCTGAAAAGGGGGAAGAATCCTAACACCCACGTAGAAATTAAATTAATCCACTGGATATTTCTTGGCTAGGCAGTGGACTTTCTGGCACTTGAATTACATTGGAGTAGCCCTGAGGCTTCCTCCTTGAGCACGAGGTTCTTGTGGCTTTAATTGCTGTTTGCCCTTGGCTATTCATGCACAGAGTCTCCAGATGCCAAAGCACTGGCTGTTGTTTCACCCAGGAGGTGTCACAGAATGTGATTCTGTGACAGCACAGCACCAGGTGTTTCACATCTGAGTTATGGCTGTCGTGCTGATGTTGCTGGAGCGTTCCTGAGGTGGAACCACAGAATCAGGAAAGTTGGGAAAGTCTTCTGAGACTGAGTCCAACTGTTTTCCCAGCACTGCCAAGGCCACCACTGCCCCATGTCCCCAGGTGCCACACCCACATATCTGTTAAATCCCTGCCAGGGTTGGACAACCCTTTCCATGAAGAAATTGTCACTAATATCCAATCTCAGCCTCCCCTGGTATGACCTGAGGCTGTTTCCTCATCCTGTCACTGGTTACTGGGGTCCATGGACCACGTTCCACACAGTTAGGGGTTGGCTGCCAAACTGAAAATAGGTGTTGATAGTTACTTTCTTTCCCCTTTTCGAGTAATGAGGAACACAACAAGTGTTGAAATCACTGGCAGCTTTGTAAGTGAAAATGCACCATGTACAGAATCAATACCCTTAATTTTTTTTCTCACCATCTTCCAGCCTGGACTAGCAGAGGGTGTTCCAGCCTATAGCAGGAGGGGGTGCAACTGACTGATCTTCAGGGTCTCTTCCAAACCAAACCACCCTGTGATTCCACTCTTAAGACATTTAGAGATGCCCAACACGTGAGAGATACACTGTGAGGGCTTGTGGTGAAACTTTATCATGCTTTTTGGCAGAACTTGACAGGTGAACATCACCTGGCTGTCTCTGGAAAAGCAGCCCTGGCCATGAAATTCCAGATTATCTCCTGGTTCCCAGGGCTACTCCACAAGGATGCTTTATTCCCTGTGTGTCTGCTCAAGCATGGTTTTTATGCTTTGGCCCTTCCACAGTGGAAAATTTTTGGCCATGGCATAGTTATTGCCCATTTCAGCTGATCTGGTTCCATCAAATACATCATGTATCTGCTGTGATTCACCTTTATTATCCATGGTCCTGTCTGAGCAGGAAATGTGTTCTGTATTGTTTCAGATGGAATCGATACTCTTTAAAAGAAGCATCCAAAGAGATTTCTCCACGTAAACTAAATCTGTTTGTTTCTTTCTTTTCTGTGGGATTGCCCCACAGCCAACTAATGGAAACACTACAATAGAAATATTCCTTTTAAAAGTTATATTGCTACAATCTAGCTCAGTTTCCCATTTAAAAGCATCACTGGGCACAAGTCACGGCTTTTTTTTGGTTCCTTTGTTTTCAAGTATTGGTATGTGACCCCTCAGGTTTATTAAGATGTTGTTTAAAAGTGAAAGCACATGAGAAAGCTGAGGCAGGGAGGTTCAGCCCTTCCACACCAGCTGATCTTGTTCAGTGGGGTCTAACCCTGGGACTCTGTAGGAGATACCCTGGGATTTGCACTCACTAGCTGCCCTAGCCCTGTTCTCCCCAAACCTCCTAGGAGCTGGAGAGAATTTCACCCCAGAAGCCCTGTGTTTGAGCATTTAGCCAGTGATGAATGCCCCTTGTGAGTGTGTGTAGTCTAACTGCTGTCCCTTTCCTCTTGGGGCTGTGCAGTCCGGCAGGAGCAGGAGCTCCGGAACGGAGGGGCGGTGGACAAGAAGCTGACGACGCTGGCAGATCTCTTCAGACCTCCCATTGACCTGATGCACAAAGGCAGCTTTGAAACGGTGAGGGCTCACCTCTGGCTGCAGAGGGGAGGGTGGCAGCATGGATCCATGGCTGGACAGTCAGGAGGTTCCAAAGGCTGGGCAGTGAAAAATATTTGATGGACTGTGTATGGGAATGTTGGTGATGTATTGAAGGACTTCACTGATGATGGTGTCACCTGGATTGGACCCGTAAGGATCATCATGTCCAAGTCCTCACCATGCAGACCGCATTGTTTTGTGTTTCAGTCTCAGTGTGGAAAATCACATGTGGTGAAAGGCTTCAGTGAGCAAGGGAGGCTGGTCAGAATGGGAAAATTGCATCCCTTGAGCTGTCTCCATAGAGGATACAGAAAAAGCTGGAGTAAAATTGCTTTGGACAGATAGGTGAGGGAGGACCTTGCAAGGGGCAGTGTGGTTTGCAGCACAGCCCTGCTGAGAAGCTCAGGTGGAGTTAACATGGCTGAGTGGCTTCTGATACCTGAGTGAGTAGAAGTGTTTGAATGTGTCTTTGCCATCAAGCCACAGCTTCATCCTCAGTGGAGGTGTTCTATAAAATCACAGTGGTTGTCTTTTACTTCTGGTGGCTCTAGGGAATGTATCCCAGAGATACAGGACACTGTCAGCTTTAAACAATCTCAGGTGTCACCTTCCCTGACTGTGCAGGCATGTGTGGATCTATCCCTGAATTGTTATGATGTGGATCAATGACTTAAGTAATGATTAGAGAGCATGCAGATTGGTATATATTTTTGATTTTTGCATCCGTAATTTCCAGATATTTTTCAGAAATATCTGGAAATTCAGAAACTTTCTCCTGGTCACCTTTGAATAGATGAGATTGATGATGGAAATTATCATTATTTTTACTGCATGAGAATGCAAAGTAATGATTAAATGGTGCAATACAGTTGGAGAACCAGCTGCACAAGTCTGCACAACTGACTGACTGAAGAAAAATATTATTTACCTTGTTTTCACATGTGCCTTGACTGCTGTGCACAAGTGCTAGGGCACTGCTAGAGAGCTTTTGGTGAAACACTGTGTGCCTTTATGGAGTCTCCAGCTCTCATCCCATTACCCTCATCTCTCTTTTTATGTTTCCCAAATCACCAGGGAGCAGTTGCCTTGTCACTAACTCATGTATTTTGAGGGTGCCCTCCACAATCTCCTTAACAAAATTCCAGCTGTGAGAGGATGCTGGCAGAGAGCAGCAGTGTCCACCTTGGGAAGGAATTTGGTGCAGTGGGAGCAGAGGAGCAGTGGGAACAGAGGAGCAGAGGAGCAGCCTGAAGCAGGGTTTACTTTAAAAGATGTGTTTCAGGTCTTCCAGCTGATGGTGCTTGCTGAGCCTGGGGTCCAGAGCTGTTGGTGAAACTAGCAAATGTGTGGTTAAAGGCACCAGTAGGGGGAATTCACATGGCAACAGCCAGTGCTGCTGCAGGAGCAGTCAGCAAGTGCCCTCTGAGCTCTGCTGTGGAGTTTGAGATGGGTGCTTGTCTTGCTGGAAACACATGAAGAGTTCAGCAGTGTTGATTGTGGCATCTGTCACAGTCAGAAGCAGTGTCAGAGAGTGAAATAATTGATTGATGGATTTGTTTCTAAAGTTTCTGCATTCTTATTCAGTCCTGAAAGGTAATTTAAAAAAGGGGGTGGGCTGGGTTTGGGGAAGGGGTTTGTGTATACTCACATTGCCCTGTTCTGTGCAGTACCTGCACTCTAAAGACCTGCACACTTCCTGGTGTTGGCACTCACCTTGCTGTGTTCTTGTGCAGTTCCTTCTGCTGTGGGATACCCTTCATTTCACACTGATGCTCCTCAACTTCATTGTCATATAACTCTTCACACCTTCTCACTGTGTTGGCCATTTCCCTTTGTATTTTACCTTTTCTGACTGCAAACTGCTCTACTGCTTCAGCCTGGGACGGTGTAAGGCCTCAGTGACCACAGTCTCCCAAAATTCATCTCTAGCAAGCTGCTGTTGGCTTCTCCCTTCTCTGTATACTGAGATAAATTAATGTAAACCATATGATAAAGCAGAGATGCTCATCACATTCCAGAGTATCAAAGACTAAATCCTGTCACTGTGATGCTCTTGTAGATAAGCTTTGATCTAAGTGGGGTTTTCTTTCCAAGGTTGGTGTGTGGTGTGTTCCAGCCTCTGGAGGGGTGTGCAGGAACACTCTGCTGGGGTTGACCATGCACATTTATCAGAGAACCATTTAGGATTTAGGGCTTTGTTGGCAGGAGTGGTGACATCTGGTCTTACATATCTTTGTTGCTCATCAGCTGCTGCTCTTCGGGTACTGTAAGGTTGGTTTTTGATAGTAAGTACGTGTAATTATCTTTAGTTTTTCCCAAGAAACCTCACTTTTCTTGAGTTACAAGGGAGCTTTGTTACCAATAAGGCCCAAAATATTGCTGTTTCATTTAAACTTAGTAATACTGGCTTTAGGAATAGGTGAGGTTAACTCCATGGCAGAAAAAGTTTTGCGTGTTGAATTGCATTGTTTGGGTTTTTTTTTACCTGCTATATATGAAAAAGCATTGTGCTCCACATGCAGAACAGCTTATGATCACTGTACTTGTAAAGTTCAGTGTGTGACTGACTAAACTATTAGAGTTCTCCCATTAATGTGGACTCTGTTAGTGAAATAAATAAATTGCACATCAAACATGTCTGCTGGAGAAGAGTGTGGTTTTGTTCTCATCTCAGGCTGCTTTCAAGAATTGCAGGTGTTCTCTCTGTGTGCCTGTGATGTGAGAGATGACTGAATTTGAGGGGGACACACCAAATTGACTTAACATGCACTTCTTGTGGGCAAGGATGGTTCTGGTGTGTGCAGTTCTGTGCTTAACACTCAACAGGGTTTCAGTGAAGTGACTGAATGTCACATTGCAGAGTTTCAAGTCTGTCTGTATGATTTCTTTTTCCCATTTAACAGTAACCTTTTTTAGCTGCTCCCTGCTTTACAGCTGAGACTGAGGGTTTTTTGTTTCTGCTTAAAAAGCAGCAATCATTTGAAGCTGACCTGGTCACTGTATTGAAGTGGAGCAATTACCTGTGCATAAAGTGCTCCTGGCCTGGTTTGGTCAGCACAGCTGCAGGTACAGCTCAGGAGTGGCTGGGTGCTGAAAGGATCTGTGCCCTGCCCCAGGTAGGAAGGAGAAGTGTGGCCCAAGCAGGAGATTTCTTGTTTGATAATGTCCTGCTCTGACTCTCTGTCAGCTGTTATCTTCCCCACTGAGTCACACAAATGTCCGGAGAATCACAAGGTGCTGGCTCCACTTCCTTCTTCTCTCTGCTGCCTTGAAAGGATTGCATTTCAACAAAACTGAGCCAGCAGGAACCACCCCAACATTTCTAAACCATACATGTTCAGAGAAGTCAAATGAGAGGAAAACTTATTTTTAGTAATGCAGGAGCCAGAGTTACACAGGGAGATCCAGCACTGAGCATAAACCAGTTCTCACAGATTTTATTGTCTCACCAGGCTGCTGGTTTGCTGCCCTAAGTTGTAATGGTGAAGTGTGTTGGGCAGAAAGGGTAAAGGCACACTTAGGACAGATTGGATTGGTTTGGGTGGTTTTTGCATCTGGCTCCACTGGCTCTGCTCTCAAAGAGTGGCTGTCCTGTGCTGCCCTGTCTGTGGGCTCTGGGAGTGCCTGCCACTGACCTCTATACCTCAGAGGAGGAGTGGAATGGGGGTTGCACTTGGTGTTGGAAACAGAGGGTCTAAATCCACCAGATCCCAGCTTTCGGAATACACAGGCCAGCTCTTGAGCCTTCCCTTGTTGCTTGTCACTTACCAAAATGACCCTAATACAATACAATCTCCAAATCCATAGTGTTTTTTCTCCTCACTCTGTTGTCCTTCCACCCCCTCAGAAGAAGCCCTTGAGCTGTGTAAGAGCTGTGTGTGTGAGAGAGCAGCAGTTTAACTGTGTCCTTTTAAATTTTAAATCCAAAACCTGCTTTAGGAAGGAAGTTAAAAGTAGTTTCAAGAGCTCTGCCTGTTCTGCAGGTGAAAACTCAGTTTTGCAGATTTTCTTTGTGGAATTTCCTGCTTGCATCCTTCCAAGGCCCTCAGCTGGACAGAGCGGAGGTAGAGCCAGAGGTTTTCATTAATATTAAAAGATATACAGAGTGAGGGTAGAAGAATGAGATACACTTTCCAGCTTTGTATTTATGTATTTTTGGGAGTGTTCTTTTAACAGACTGAGAGCACAGGACTAAGGCAATCCAATTGACTTAAATAACATAAGGATTTTTGTTCCCTTTCAACTTGGGCAGTGCCTCTAGGCCTCATCTCATACTTGTTTCTTAGAACTAATTCTCAAAATGCAGTTAGCTCAAAACAAGTCCTTTAAATAAAAGCATGACAATTATATTTGAGACCCTTGCCAGTCACTTAGGTGTCACCTTCCCCTCTTTTCTCACCTGGTGACCTGGATGTAAATTGTAAATTTAGTGGTAAGTAGTTAGTGTGAGGCCCCTTGTGGGAATAGACTATTCCATGCTTCTACCTTCATATTTTTTTTCCTTTGAGTAATACAAAAGCTGCCTCTGCAGGGCGCTTGGCTACCCAGAGTGACTTTGTAGGCTGAGATTCTTGCCTTGGTGAAGCTGAGTGTGTGGGGTTCACACGTCTGTCTGTCACACAGTGGACAGGCAGACTGTTCCAAACTGCTCTGGCTAAAATTCATTGCAAAAGTAAAAACTTTGGTTTGGGGAACAAAGTAATGCCCAAACAGCAAAATCTTGCATAACATCCTCATTCCCCTAATTTTTTTTATTAAAAATAAATTCCTTTGAATTCCTTTGATTACCAGCAGGATGGTGAGCATAACTTTTAAAGTTTTTTTTTTTGTAAAGCAAAGAGAGTTCCTATGCCAGTTCCAGTCTTTCCAGGTGGTAAGAGCATTCCTGCTGTTGATCTAGCCCTCTTTTTTTCAACAGGTATGACAGTTCAGCGATCAGAATTACATTCTTGATCAAACTCCTACCATTAACTTGCAACCAAGCAATCAGACAGTGCCAGCTTTGTGACTCAAACCAGTAAGATTTCTTCCTGCGCCTTCCTGTCTCCCTCCCCACTTGCAGTCTGGATAAGCAGCATCAAAAAAGGATGCCTAATTGGGCAGTTGGACAGTCACAGAGTAACTCAAAACTTGGAGAGAAAAAGAAAACACGCAGAGAAGGGGTCCTGTTGAATCAATGCAAGTCCTCTGTCAATTATGCAGCCTACTTAACTAGATGGTCCACGGGTTTATCTTCAGACTGAGCAGGTCTTTGTTGTCAGATCAGTGGGACTGACTACACTTTTCCCTGAATAAATACTTTATTCAGCATCACCGTGTGTGTCCCCCCTCTGAGTTGCTTTTCCCACCCTGTGCTTGGCTTGTTGAAATCCAGCAGCTCTGTTCATCGATGTGATTCTGTAATTCAACCAGGCTCATTTAAAGCAGATCCTTCAGCCCTGCCTTCTGTTTTGTGGGTGCCTTTTCACTAGCTCTGTCCATCCTCCTCACTGTGAAGGGGTTTGGTGGAAGGTCTGGCAGTGGTAGAAGCCATCTCTGGTCATTGCTGGCATCGGTGCTGTCTGGTCCTTCAGCCTGATCTGACCAAGCTTTTCCTTCTGCTTCCAGGCCAAGGAGTGTGGTCAGATGCAGAACAAGTGGCTCATGATAAACATTCAGAACGTGCAAGATTTCGCCTGCCAGTGCCTCAACCGTGACGTGTGGAGCAACGAGGCTGTGAAGAACATCATCAGGGACCACTTCATTTTTTGGCAGGTCAGAAATTGCCTGGGGATGAATGTGTGGCTAACATGGTGCCTTGATAGATGGGACAGTGGGAAAAAAATTGAATTATTTGGGAAAGATGGAATTCTCCAGGTGAACCTGCAGAAAAGGTGTGTTTCATGGATTGTATGTAGTTTATGGATGGAGATGGAATTCCTGGACATGCATTTGAAGGCATAAACTGCCTTTCACTTGTGCAATCCAGATGTTACCATGTAGTTTCTAATACGTGGAGAGCTAGAGGCTTAATTCCAGCTTGTCTGAGTTAGAGGCTTAATTCCAGCTTGTCTGAGTTACTGACAACTGTGTGTACCATTTGCAGTTTATACTGTAGAAGAGAGAAAAACTCTGCATTTTCAAGGTACAGATTGTTTGTGTTCCCTCTCCAGCCACTAATTTTGCCCATTTTTGTAGGTGTACCACGACAGCGAGGAAGGACAGCGGTACATACAGTTTTATAAATTAGCAGACTTCCCTTATGTCTCCATCCTGGATCCCAGGACAGGTAAGACAAGTGGCAGCTGCTTTGCCTGGAGTTATCCATGGCAAGCACTGACAGTTGTAGGCTGGAATTCCACTTCAGGTTGTGTTACACTTGGCTGAAGAATCTCTTCAGGACTGACTCAGCGTGTTCCCAGAGGAACTAAGGGAATTAAACACCCAAAACTTGCAGAAATTTTGTGTATTTGAAGCTTGGCGAGTATTTTGCTTAGAAAGTGAAAATAGTTCCATCTGGTGGAAAAACTCTGAATTCTTTTTTTTAAGTCTTTCAAAAGCTTCTTGAAATCATGTGGTGATTAACTACAATATTTGTAATTGCTACATGAATCTGCTTTCTGCTCCTCCCACAGAGCTTTGTGAGGCTCAGCAATGACTTTAAATTGCTTCTTAATTTTGAAATGCCATTTCAGCTTTGAGTTTTTGTTTTGTTTTGCTTGTTTTTTACCTGAACAATCAAACCTCTCCCTCTTCTTCCAGCTCTTTCAAAGTTGTTGCTTTTTCTTTTGTATCCAGCAGCTTCTTTTATCATCATATAATGCAGCTGCCTGGTTATGTAATGTTGGTCTGGTCTCCTGTTTCTAAGGTCTGAAGTGATAGAGATGAGACCTCTGTGTAGCTGACCTAAACCACCCAAAAATACATACAATTTTTAATATTGCAGCTGAAGTTAGAATACTCTTCTTAGCACTTTCCTTCTGGGAACAGATGCTGGGGGTTAGAATCAATTTCGCAAGAATGAAGAAATGCTTGTTCATAAACTCAGTGGTTTTGTTTTGAGGTCAAATTCACCATTCTGTGCTCAGGTTCCCATAGGTTAAAAGAAAAGAATGGAAATAAACTGTGCCTGTATCCATGTCTGTCCCTTTTCAGGGGAGTGGAAGGAGGAAGCTCCATAATTATCAGGTGGTAGCCTGTGGGAAGCTGCAGTTCCTCAAACAGGGACTCTTGCAGCAGTGAGTTGGTGTGTTTGACCACTAAACTGCGGCGTTTTGCTGAAATTTTGTTTGATGCCACCTTTTGTTCCCTAGGCCAGAAGCTCGTGGAGTGGCACCAGTTAGATGTGACTTCTTTCCTGGACCAAGTGACCGGGTTCCTGAGCGAGCACGGCCAGCTGGACGGCCACTCCAGCAGCCCTCCCCAGAAATGCTCCCGCTCAGTAAGTGTGAGGCTCCTCAGCCTGGAGGAACACTCTGACCTGTGCTGGTCCAGCTCTCCTGATTTCCCAGACACACTCAAGGAGTTAGTGCCAGGGAATGCCTTCTCCCAGGGTCACTGTTTGTGCTTTTGGCACTTGGTTTGGATTTAGCAGTCAGAGTGTGAAAGGAATATTGATTACTCCATGCAGAACTCCAAGGAGAAGCCATTAATTACAGCTTAGCTTTCCCTGCTGTGCATTCCTGACAGGCTTAGTGGCTTCCCTTTTGGAAGACTGATGTCGTTTTGGTTTTCAGTACATCTTTGCAGGCAGTTGTGATGTGTGTGTTGTCTGCATCCCACAGGAGAGTCTGATCGATGCCAGTGAGGACAGCCAGCTGGAAGCTGCCATCAGAGCCTCGCTGCAGGAGACCCATTTTGATTCCTCACAGGCCAAGCAGGAGAGCCGGTCGGACGAGGAGTCGGAGTCGGAGCTTTTTTCTGGAAGCGAGGAGTTTATTTCTGTTTGTGGGTCTGAGGAGGAGGAGGAGACAGAGATTCCAGCCAAGCTGAGGAAGTCTCCACACAAGGACTTGGGGTATAAAAAAGAGGAGAGTCGGAGGCCTCAGCCTGAGCCCTCTGCAAGGACTGAGCCTGGGACAGCGTCAAACCACAGAGTCCTGCCCTGCATCGATGCAGGGGCACTGGAGGAGTCACCTGACAAGCCTGAAAGTACCTTCCGGGGCCTGGATGTGAATGGTAAGTGCCCCTTTTTAGTGCTTTTGTTGTGGCTTTTTTGCCTGAAACTGTTCATGAGCTGCCAAGCCTGCTTTCATCCCTTCCTTTAAAAATCCCCTCTGATTTCCTACCTCCTTGCCAGCAGACATGTGAGTGATTCAAGGGCAGCTGTGCCCCAGCCTGCAGAGCCCTCTGGGTTCCCTGGCTCGTGTCCTGCCCAGGAGTAAAATCCACTCTGGTGTAGCTCAGGTGCTCTGGGCACTCTGGCTGGGGTCAGTCACTGCTGCTTTGGAAGAGTCCTGAGCCTCATGTGTGTATTTGAGCATTGTGGTAGAAATTTATCTCCACAGGCTGGAGCCTTGAGTTTGTCTCCAGTCCCTCACCCTGCTGTGCTGTCCCACCTAAAATCTACCCAGGAGCTCAACTCAGCTGCCCTGGTGTTAACTTGTGATAAATTCCTTTGTGTAGGACCAAAGGCACAGCTGATGCTGAGGTATCCAGATGGAAAGAGGGAACAAGTTTCACTGCCTGAACAAGCTAAACTTCTGGTGAGTGCACTTAATGGGAATCCTTGTCTGAGTAGAGGAAGGATGAAGCTGGGGAGACACTGTGGAAATCAAATCTAGTGGGAGAGGTGTATCCAGGGAGTGCTTGCACTGTGTTCCACATCATTCCTCTCTGGTAACTGCTGGCTCTGTGTGTCTCCACTGCAGCTTGGGGTTTGTGTACACGCCAGTGTCTTCCTCAATCCCCACACTGCTCATTTCCATTATAAAATGACTCTAAATGGCTTTTACATTAATCGTTAATTACCATAAAATGCTCTCAGCTTTCTCATGTTTCTAAAAGTTGGTTTCCATGGTAAAATCAAAGGCAAAACTCCTAATTCTCCATGTCTCCCATCATACTTCCACCCCCCCTTCTGGACATGGATGTTGGAGCAGACTTTGGAGGAAGTTCTCCCAAAACAAATGTATTACAGAATGTGGTGGTTTTGCATGGCAGGTAGAATTTTGGTCAATTACTGTGCCTCAGATGTGTCTCAACTGTGCTTTGTGCTCCTGATCTTGGAGAAGTCCATGTGAATGGCATTTCCATCAAAATTTTCCAGGTGCTTACCTGGGAGCAGAGTGTAAAGAGGTTACTGTGCTCCTGTTTGCCATGAGTTTTCAGGAGACAGTGGCTAGTTAAGCTCATTTAAATGTAGTCAGTCTAACAGCTGGAGTCACAGGGAAGGCAAATTCACACCTCATCAGAAGGATTTTGTGTAGGTTTGGGAGAAAAGTGTCTGTCCCTTACAGAAAATGGGGCTATTGCCTAGCCAGCAGCTCTAGGAATGTGCAGTATCCTCAGCCCATGTTCTCATCCTTGACTCTTCTGCTTGAAAATAAAAGGAAAAAAAAAGTTTGACTGCCTTTTGAATGCAGCTTGTTAAGTAAATTTGCATATATTATTAGATATGTGACACTTTTGAATACTTAAGCAATTCATTTAGGCAGTACAAAAGTGGAATATTGAAATAAATCCTGACTTTTGGTTTGGCTCCTTTTATTGACTGTGGAAGTTGAAGGAAATTTATCTCAGCATGTGATTTCCCTTCTGCTCTACAGTCAGCAGAGAAATTTAGCTGAGTCAAGGTTTGTGGGTAAAGACATCTTCTGGTTGCAGAGCTGAACAAGCAGCATTTGTGCTCATCTCATGTGATCTTCTGGAGCCTTTCAGTCAGATCCAGATTGAGTCTCAGGTGTTTCTTTGTGAGCATCATTTCCATACTGATTTTTTTCAGCCTTTAGTTGCTTCCATTTTAAAGCTGACCAGAACTAGCAAAAGAAATTGCTTAAGGAGACAGTTGCAGTTCAGGAGTTTTAACTCCCCAACACTGGTTTTAAAAATGCTTTATTTTTATTTTTAATCATTTTGTTGTTATCGACAAAGCACTGGCTTCCTTACACACATTATTTCCAGGAGGTGCTTATGCTTCCAGTATTACCACGATGCCCTTTCTTTCCCTCTAGAAAATAAAAAAAAGGCAACACTTTTTAAAGGAAAACATGATTTGTTCCCATTCTGACTTGTGTGACACTGGCTTGCCTTCCTTTCTCCCCAGGCTCTTGTGAAACACGTGCAGTCCAAAGGATACCCCAACGAGCGCTTTGAACTGCTCACCAACTTCCCTCGGAGGAAACTCTCCCACCTGGACTATGAGATCACGTTACAGGAGGCAGGCCTGTGTCCTCAAGAGACTGTCTTTGTGCAGGAAAGGAATTAGCACTGTGGCCTGAGTTCTCCCAGCCTTGCTCCCTCTCCTCTTTGCCTGGGACAGGAGTCGTTAAATATGCAGTTAAGGGTCGTGGGATTGCAGTGCTGGAATCAGGCAGCTGGCTGGCCCTTCCTTCTCCCTCCTCCTCTCTCTCCCTCCCTTCTCCCTCTCTAGTGACCAAATGAGAGTGCTCTGAGTTTTATTTTCTTCCTCAGCTGCAGAGAGCATTGGGAAGAACATCTTTCCTCTGCTTTCCTGGAATAAAGTAAAACGGTGATCTGTGTATCCAGCGTGCTGGAGCTTGGAGTGGCCATAATACACAAACCCTTCTCGCTGCTATTCTTAAATCTCTTTTGTTTAATTTATTTTTGAAAAGAGTGTGTGATGAGGCATGGAGGCATCTCTCTGTGAGGAGAGGGCATAACCTTCAGGGCAGTCTTTCCTTTGTTTGGATTCCCTACACAAAAGGTCTCCGTTAACCTTCCAGCCTTCTCTTATCCAGCACTCTAGTTTTGGAAAGGAGTTGGGTTGAGCCATGCTAAAATGCTCTGCTCCATCTAATTCAAAGGCTTCTAGATTGCCTGCACGTTTTCCTCCTGCTTTTAATTGCCAGTGGACCTAGTAAAAAAACCAGCCAACCCCCCAGAAATCCAGCTGTGCTCCATATGGGACTGACTGCTTGGCCCAGAGGGAAAGCTGTGAGTCCAGTGCTGGAGCAGAGCCAGCTCCTTGGAGGGGGTGGGTGGGTTATCCATGTTCTCTTCCCAGCATCCTCAAAGTGTCTCCTTACTTGCTCTCAGGATTTTGCAAATAACAAGGGTACTGTAAAGGTTTTGGATTCTCTGAACACACCTGCCACAGAGACCTGACAGTCAGTTGGCTTTTTTCTTTTTTTCTTGGAGTGAGTGGCATTACAGGGGTTTTACAGCACTGGCAGCATTGAGCATCACTTAATGCTTCATAAAACACTTCCCAGCCTGGTGGCTTGAACTCCCTGGGGTGATTTTTGTTCTATTTCTGTGTTCATCTACTGTCACTTACCTCTAAATTTGGAGGGCTGCATGGAAGGCTGCTCCTTGATGCAGGCCTTCCTTTCAGCTCTGGAAGCTGGCACCACAAGTCAGTGCCTGGTTTTCCTCCAGTGTCTTCTCTAGACATGGAGCTCTTGGCCAGTTGGTGTTTCAGCAGATGTTCCAGTGGGACAGGAGTTAACTGGCACAGCCCTCAGCACAGTGTGGTGGATTTGTGTATTTACAAACTCAGTTTAATGTGGTCTTCAATCACTGAGGAGGAAGGCACATGGGACCTGGCATAACTGCTGACTTTTTCTGCCTCTCTCAGATGATTGTCTTTGTTAAAGACTTCAGTAGTCAGAAATTTACATACTCCAGTTTTTCAAGATATTTTGCCTTTGATTTCATGCTAGCATCTGTACTTTGAAACCTTTAAATGCAAGAAATCACAGAAAATGTCTGGCATTCCCCATGAAAACTTCAGCTCACAGCTGTCTCCTGCTCCTAATTGAGGTTTGACATGTAATCATGCAATTTGAGAAGTTGATTTCCCTTTCTGCTGCAGGATGTAGTGTCAGGAAAGCAGAGTCTCATCTCAGTTTCCTGACCAGTGGTTGATGTGACACCAGTTGTCATCTTTGGTTTGTAAAGATCCCCAGGTGTGGGGCTGCTCCCAGCGTGGGGAAGTGAGGGGGGATCTCATGTTTGGCCTGTGGAGCAGCAGTGGCACCTCTAGGACTGAAGGATCCTTTAGTTCCTGGATATCCAGATCCCTAACCCACATTTCCATGTAGACCTACAGCTCCTGAAGCAGCTCCAGCTGTCTGGTTGGAATAACAAGTCCCAGGTGTGGTTTACTGGCACCTTCCCTCCCCTGCCCCTCCTGGGCCTGTGTGTGGGGCTGGGCTGAGCTCTGTGATGAGACCAGGAATTGCTCAAACAGGGGAAAGAAGATAGGGAAGTTGAACATTGACACTGAAAATGGCATTTTCTCGTGGTTTCTAAGAGTTTGTTCTGTTCCAGGAAACTGGCTTGGATTTTTTGTATCTGTCTCACAGTGTCGTTTTTTCTCTCACCTTTCTTTTGCTTTGCTTTGAGAGCAAGAAACAGAGAAAAAAAGTTTTTAAGGAATACATAACCCTGCATGTGGCTCTTCTCTTTGTTCATTCCTCTCTCTCTCTCCTTCCCAACCAAACAAGCCCAGTGCCACACAGCAGCTGTGCTGTGGGGGCTGAAAGCTGATGAGAAGCTGCACCAACCACGGTACAACCTCTTCAGCTCTTCATCCCTTTGGAGGAATGTGTTTTGCTGGCCTGAGGAATGTGGTTGAAAACACAAATCAAGTCCTGCCTGGGACAGGACAGCTCGTGGCAGTGAAGGTGATGGGTTGGGCAATGTTTAAAGAGCCTTTGAAGAGTCACTTCTAGATGTGAAATCTGAACCTCTAATTGCCTTTGCTGGAAAAAATGTGTTAAATTTGGTTGGGAAATACGATGTTGAGCTGTGAAGGACAGAGGAAACCAATCCTTCAAAAGCTGTGGTTTGTGGCTTCCTGTGAGTGTCCCTGGGTCAGGATTTGCTGCAAGGGCTGGTAGGCAGCAGAGGAGCAGCAGTGCATGGAGGCAGTGCAGGTTCTTCTGAGTGGAGAGCTGTCAGGGATGTTGTGTTGGAAGCTGGAGCTCCTTGCTGCTGGTGGAGATGTTCCCTTTGCTGTGCTCTTCATCTGACACAGCTCTGTTTTGGGATCCCATTTGGTCACGACCAGGATCCTGGAACAGAAGGGGAAACAAGCTCTGCCTCTCCCTGCCAGGTGCAGCTGACACATTCACTTCCCACTTCAGAGGAATACAGAAGGATTTTGGATCTTTCTGATGCTGCATGGTCTTATGTCAAGCTGACTGACTCACAGCATTCCCCACTGACCTAGAAAGGGCAGGTGGAAGCTGGGCCAAACATGTCTGGCCATACTTGTGTTATTTTCTTTAGGCTTTGAACCAAGGTCTGTGACTTTTATGATTTCTGACATTCATGGACTGCACTGCATTGCTTTTCCTGCTAAATCAGTTCGGTTAACACCACTGATGTTAGAGGAATGTCAGGATCTGCAGGTGGCCTTGTAGATACAGTTTTCTGTAAAAGGCATCCAGATGTAACATTATTCCTAAGTAGATCTAAACAGGAATTTTCCATCAGCTCTTTCCAGAGCTCCCTGACCTCCTCCTCACTCTTAGGGGAAGTGACACCTCTCCTTTGTCCAGCTTGTGTTTCACAGGGTCCACATCCTTCAGTGAGTGATTTGTACACTCAGCTTGCCCTGGCACTGGTGCTGAAGTGTGTACCTTTGCAGAAAAACTGGGTTTGGTGCAGGTTTTAGTAACTCAGCCTCTCTGCTGAAGGATCTCAAATTCCTGTTCCTGCCAGAGCTTCACTGGCACTCGGGCAACAAGGGCTAAATTAAAATCAGTTTTCTTTTGGGGGCAGGGCAGCATTTGGGCTGTTTGTCAGGTAGCAAACACTGCAGAGATGCTTGAAACATGGTGGTTTTTTGGTAAACCACATAAAAACAAAATATGAACGTAGGGACCTGTGTAGGAATGTCTGTGTGAACAGGAAGATCTGTATCATTTCAGGGCCTCATCACTTCATTTTTATTCCTTTTTATTTTGTGCTAAATGTCACTATTTTATTCTGGTTTAACCCCTGTTTAGTGAAGTTGATAAAACAGGCAGTCTGGTCCTTCAGGCAGTCTGATCTCCTCCAAGTCTGGTCCAAGAGGAGAAGGGGTGGCAGAGTTGTGCTTTAGGTGGGTGAAGGGCAAAGCTGCTGCCCTTAGGGATCGGCTGTGCCTCATCTGGCTGTTCCCACAGGCTCAAGTCCAGCCTCTGCTCTCCCTCACCCTGTCTATTTATTTATTTTCACAAGTGATTTTCTATAAGTGGAACAGCTCCTGTTTCAAAGGCAGCACAAACTGATGCTGAGCCCTGTGCTGGCTGCGTTGTTGGAAGCACCCACAGGCCTGTGTGCATTTGGAGCTGGGGAGGTTAATGGATGCCCTTTCTGTGCTGACTTTTTTTCCTGTCTCCTCTTGTCCTTGGGATGCTTGGTGTCTGTGCAGTCCCAGCAAACAGAGCCATATCTATTTACACCCACAGGGCTTCAGTCAGAGACTGCTGCACCTGACAGCAGTGCCTCGACCTGCCTCGGGTCATCCACTGTGTTCCATGGGCACCTTGGAGGGGAGGACAGAAATTGGGGATTTGGTCGCTGACAGATCACTGGGAGTGTCTGCAGTGAGGGAAAAGTCACTTTGTAACTGCTTGTGAAATGGTGCCCAGATTGGAGGTGTGGAACTGAAACTGTGTGGAGCAGGGGATGAGGTGCTATTTTTATAGACCAGATTTATATGAAGAACATCTGGGTAAAACTCAACTCAGAGACACCAGACTCTAGGACAGATGATTTTTTTAAAAATGAGGCTGTTTCCTGGAACTGGGGAACATCCAGTTTCTAAGGGACAGCTTTTCACAATGGTCAGTTTATTCAATAGTTGCAACTTCACATGGGAGGAGGGAGAGGATTAATTTGGAAGTTTTCAGCTCACTGTGCTGGGAGGGACCAAACTCAAGGAAACCTCTGATCTATATACACAACTGCTGCATTTTTTATAAATATATGTAAATGTCCTATTGTAATATTTGATCCTGGAAATAAAACAAACTGTTTTCAGTAGCTTTCTTCAGCTCTTGTTTTTTTGGGGTTGGGGTTTATTTGTTGGTTTAGTTCTAATGGAATCTGTCCCTGTGTTATTTGTGGAGTTCCTGAGTTCTTCCTTAAGGATACTGGGCTAGAAGGATAAGGAGCTGTTGATGACAGCACTGCCCAAGAAAGCTTCAGGCTGTTGTAGAGGATAGAAAATCTTGAAATGGGACAAACTTACAGGACCTTGACAGGAAAAATACCTGTATGAAAATGAGTAAAAAGAGGCAGGGCTAAGTTTTCCATCCTTCCCAATGGAAGAGCAGAGGAAATGGGGCTCTCTGTTCTGAGCTGTCAGTGTCCTCCTGGTACAGGTGGTGGCAAGGCAGAGCCTCTGGCTTGTGCAGCTGAGTTTGGGCTCCTTGGGACGTTCCTGTCGTGGCCTGGTGTGAAATGCTGAGGGGCAGGGGCCCTTCTGGACCAGGACTGCCAGGTACAGTGGAGAAAGAGAAATTAAGAAACCAATTTTGGGTCATCCTCGTGTTCTGGCTGCAGGTAGGTCTCCGCTGTGGGAGCTCAGCCCCTGCCTGGTCTTGAAGCTGAAATCAGGGAAAACCCTGAACTCTTCACGCAGCCTAGGAAATATCTCCAGTTCCAGCTGAGTCAGGAATCAGTCTGCAGGTCAAGGAACTGCAGAGATACCTCAAACTCAAAATACCTCTTGGGTTTCATTTACTTGTTTTTCCTTTCTGTACACTTCCAGCTTTTCATGGGGTTGGTTTATCTGAACTGTAAATTCAGGTGACATTTGTAAGCCCTAAAGGGAATATTGTCCAGCACTGTGTTGGTGATTCCTCAGCCAGTTCCAGCCACAAACACCCTGCAGGGCTTGTCTAAGGGGATTTTGGAGAAGTCTTGGCTGAGTAGTGGCACAAACAGGTTTGCAGCTGCTGAGGAGGGGAGTGGGAGAGACCAGAGGGGTGCTGAGCATCTTCCATCCAGTGTCCTTCCCAGCAGGTCAGACTGCCCTCAGCCTCTTTGGTTCTCCTTGAAGCCAAACCACTCTTGGATCCCAGCCTGCTGTGCAGCTTCCCCAGCCCCACAGGAGCCTGGGGAGGCAAAGGGCAGGAGAGCAGGGAGGTGAAGGCCCCTCTCCAGCTGTGAGGAACCAGCAGGAGGACCTGGCCACGCTGGAATTGCGTTAGGTGGGATCACGTTTGGCTGTACCAGGGCTGGGTGAGTTGGCAGCAAGCTCCTTGCTGTGCTGACACTTTCACAGTAACTCTGGCGTGAGAAAGGCAAGCACGCAGCCCCTCACGTGCAGGGCTAAAATTAGCCTTATGTTAGGATTATTCTTACAAGGAAAAGACCAGCAATCCAGGGAAGAGTCAGCTGGATGCTTCACACTTCCTGGCGTGGGGTTTTCTGTGGGAGATGATGGAGCAGGTCATGTGTGTGGTGGGAACCTCAGATTGCTGTGACGTAGGAAAGGCACAGGATGAGGTTGCAAAACATTTTCTTCCAGCAGAGTGAAAAACAGGTTCCCCTCTTTCAAACTGAAAAAAGAGAGGAAGGAGAACTTGGACTCTGCTTATCCTGCATGCGTTGTCTGTCTTCATTTTGGATTTTGGAGAGTTTTATTTAAGGATGAAATACCCTGAGATTAGCTCAGGTGCTTGAGGCCAGTGCTAAGGCTGCCAGGGTCTCAGGTTCAATCCTGCACGGGCTTCAGGGTTGGACTCCATGATCCTGCTGGGTCCCTTCCCCTCAGACTATGCTGAGATTCTGTGACTAAAATGGGAATTCCTCTCCTGGTGCCAGCTCTGATTTTCCTTTCAGAGGGACTGTCAGATACTCTGCTCCTCAGCTCTTTTTCACAAGAGGAATGGAATTGCCTGCTGTAACTCGGCCTTGCCCATTCATCTTTTCCCATGTGGCTCTTGGAGGGCTCCCAAAACTTTTCTTTGAGCTCTTCCTTCTGCCTGCACAGCACACGAGCCATTCTTCTCTTTGCTTGGGCCACCTGCAACTCCTCTGCCAACAAAACTGCCCCATTTTTGCCATTTTTTGCTGCTATTGTTTCCCTGACTCCTGTTCTCAGAGGTCATTGATGTTCTCCTGCTCCTGTTCCTGACCTTCTCTGTGGGAATTGGAGTTTCCCCGTGGCACGTTAACTGCCAGCCATGGCAGATAGGAAATGCTGATATCTGAGGATTTATAATAATGAAGATATCCAGAAATAACCTTCCTCTCTCAATCTCATTACCAAGGCATGAGACACACACGTGGTGGGGATGCACTCAGCACCTGAGGAAAAGCTGAGACACCTGTGAGGAAGCAGAGGGTGGGAGGTAGGAGCCAGTGGACACAGGGGAATATTTGTTCTGAAGCTTTTATTGAAGTGTTAGAGAGGAAAGCATTATCCCAACAGGTTGTTCCAGGAGCAGCAATGCTCACTACTCGGGCAGTGGTTGAGGCATTTAGTGCAGACGTGGTAGGAGCCTTAAAATCTGAGGGTGTGCCTGTTTTGGTGAGCTGTGCCAGCGTAAATTCTGAAATGGGGAAGAGCCAGCAGCAGAGGCTGGCTCATGCAGCCACTCATCCTTCCCTGGGATGGGAACACAGAGGGTCATGGCCTGGTGGGCGGCCCTTGGGGGGCAGGAGGGAGGGGAGCACTCGCTGAGCTGTCATAAATATCACCCATGGGTGATGCCTGGGCCAGGGCTCATCCAGGGCTGGACGCTGCTGCCCTGCGTGGCAGCACTCCAGGTAAGCTGGGAAGGGGGAAGAAGCTCCCTGGGCTTTGCTGGAATCTCTGTGCTTTTGGTCATGGAGAAGGGAGAAGGGAGTCCTGCCTTCCAGATGGACACAGGGGCACCTGCACTTTGGCTTTGCCCTCCCTGCACTGGGGTCTGTCTGTGCTGGCCGAGGAGCTGCCTGCTCAGGGGGAGGTTTGGAAGGGACAGCACAGGGAAGGAGAAAGAGACCCCCTGCCATCCCCAGGGAGAGGGCAGCAGTGGAGGGGAAGGAGAGTGCTTGGGGAGCTGCAGGGGAGATGAGCAGAAAGGTGAGAGCCCCGGCTGCGAGCTCAGAGGAGCAGCAGCTGTTCCAGAAGGTGTTGGGGAGGTGGGACTCACAGAGGGCACTCATGGCTGTGGCAAGAAACAGCCACACACAATCCCTGGGCTGTGTGGAAACAGCCACACACAATGCCTGGGCTGTGGAAACAGCCACACACAATGCCTGGGCTGTGGAAACAGCCACACACAATGCCTGGGCTGTGGAAACAGCCACACACAATCCCTGGGCTGTGGAAACAGCCACACACAATGCCTGGGCTGTGGAAACAGCCACACACAATCCCTGGGCTGTGTGGAAGCAACTACACACGATGCCTGGGCTGCAGGCAGGACCTCACTGGGGGCAAGAGGCCCTAAATTCCCTGTAACCAAGGCAGGAAGGATGGAAATCAGGAGAGGTGGGATTCTAGGATGTGTGGAGCTGATGGTCCCCCTCAGGTGTCTCAGAGCCCTGTCCCTCCATGCTCAGCCCTCCCCAGGGCCCTGCTGGGACTGGCGTGGCCGGCCCCCTGGACTGGTGTCCCCCAGCCCCCCGGGCAGTGCCAGGGCTGGATGTGCTGCCCTGGCCGCTCCTCCCTGGCCCTGGGGCCCTGCAGGAGGGGCTGAGCTGCTCTTCCCACAGAGCCAACCCCGCGGTGCCGCAGCCGCTTCTGCTTCGCAAAGCCAGAGCAAGAGCCAGCTGGAGCTGGGGAACTTGTGCAGAACGGGCTGCAATCGAGCAGGAAAGGGGAAAACGTGTGAGCCCAACTTCAAGCCAAGAGAATTCAGGGTAGAAAACAGCTGGGAGCCAGGGCAACAGCAAACCGTGCTGTTGTCAGTGGTGCCAGAGTGACCAAAGGACATCCTGTACAAAAAGGGTCTTGTAGGTGCAGAAGAGAGGCAATTTTGGACAAGGTATCACCTGGAGATGGGCAGGTGCTTTCTAGATAAACTCATAACTTAATAAGATGCCAGTGGAACTGGAGGATAGATAATAATGTTTTCTTAATTAAATATAATTGGTTTCAAATAATCAGACCTATGGCAGGGACAGGGATGGAATTGCTGTTGGATTCGATTGGAGTCCAATGTGCTTTCACAAGCCCTTGTACAAGGATTTTACCTCTTTCCTGGCTCCCTCCTGCTCATTGTAAACACTGAAAGCCAAACTGAGCTGGGGTGGGTGCTTGGCTCTCTGCAGTAACATTTCCATACAATCTCAGATTGGTTTTGGTAGGAAGGGACCTTAAAGACCATCTTCCCCTGCCAGGAGCTGGGACACATTTTGAAGGAGCCACACAGGTGTTGGGGTTGGATGTGGGAACACCAGTGCCCGTTTGGCAAAGAATTTCCATCGGAAATTGCCTCAGGTAGGGCAGTGGCAGCAGGGTGGGCTGACACCCAAAAGCACAACCCAGCAACTCCCAGCCACCCGCAGCTGTGAGATGGGCTCGGGGTGGGGAAGCCTCGGGGCGCTGCGGGCCACACGCAGCCCCTTCCTCTCCTCCTCCTCCTCCCCGTGCCCGTGCAGGACAGCCATGTGCGTGGGGAAGTGCAGCCGGATCGTGGGTCCCTGCCTGCTGGTGCTGGGCACGCTCTCCGTGGCAGCCAGCATCCTCCTGCTGTTCCCCGGCGGAGCATCCAAGTACCTGCTGGAGGGGCACATCGGCAGCCACGCCCGCGCCGTGCCGGGGCTCTGGGGCGGCGGCATCGCCGTGAGTACCGCGGGGCTCGCCCGCCCTTCTGCCGGCTCTGGAGCAGGGCCAGAGGGATGGAGCAGGGCGGGCGGCTCCCCTTTGTCCCCCAGCTGTGCTTTTGTCCCCGCAGGTGCTGCTGGCAGCGACTCACGTCACGGCGCTGGGCTGGCGGCGCTCCGGCTGCTCCGCCCGCCACAGCGTAAGCCGGGGCCGGGAGCCCGAGCCGGGCAGCGCGGCGGGACGTGGCCTGGGCAGCTCCTCCGTGGCCCCGCGGCGGCACAGGGCAGGGTGGCACAGGGCAGGGACCCTCCCCTGCCAGGGCCCCACGGTGGCACAGGGCAGGGACCCTCCCCTGCCACGGTCCCGAGGTGGCGGCACAGGGCAGGGACCCTCCCCTGTCCCTCCATGCTCAGCCCTCCCCAGGGCCCCCTGGGTTGTGGCGGGTCCCCCTCCCCTGTGCTGGGCACAGACCCCTTTCTCAGGTGCCACGGCGGGATGTGGTGAACGCCCCCGTCCCCCAGCGGGTCCTGAGGCAGGGTGCTGCTCTCCTATGGCAGGGTGTCACCTCCGCAGGGGACAGGGCTCCAGGCCGTGCTGGGATGGGCTCTGCAGGTCCCTGCCTCTCCCTGCCCACGTCTGCCATGCCAGCCGCGCCTCCATCCTGAGCCACAGCTGGGGAGGGCAGTTCCCCCCCTCTGTTCCCAAACTCTGCTGACAAGCTGCAGCCGCTCTTTGTGTCCCCCTGGCTAGTGCGTGCCCGCGGGTGTCGCTGCAGGCGTTCCTGTCCGTGGTGCTGTCCAAGCTGGCTCTCCTGGGCGCTGCCGCCTGCTTCGTGCTCTGCGGGGTGGGGCTGACGAACGGGCCGCTCTGCCTCCACAACAGCACCGCGCTCGGCCCCGGGCACTCGGCCCGCTGGGGGTACCCCTTCCTGGACGCCACTGAGCTGGGGCCTGATGCCGGGTGAGGGCTGAATCACCGCTGCTGCCTCAACTTAGTGCTAATTAAGTGGGTTAATGAAGGGGAGGGGGGTGGGTGCTTGCTGGTGGTGGTTGATGCAAGACCCTGGTAGCTGGAGGAATCCTCACCTTCCATGGGTTTCTACGTGGTGCTTTCCATCTTCATCACCCTCCCACCTCCCCGCTGAAGCAATTGTAATATCAAGTAACAGAATAGAACTCAAATAAGACGTTGCAGCCCTGTTTGGTAGTTTATTATGAAGTGGAATCATCCCTTTGTATTCACTGTTTGAACCCCACTGCTCCCATTTCTTTACTTCAGACTCTTACCAACATTTCATCATATATGAACCCAAGGTTAATGTTTTATTCCAATGGTTTTGCACTGGAACATCTTGACATTAGCTTCCATGTTTTTGCTTCCAGTGGTCAGGTCAATTTTGGGAGAGATGGCAGAATTAGTTCTTGTATAGGTTTCTTTCCCTCCTGTCACCGTATGTGCTACAAAATAATTCTGTTCTCTTTTTAGATTCACACACATGCATACATGTGATCCTTCTAACCATTCTTTTTCTTGCCTGCTCCTTTCTTTTTTGCTTCTAAACTTTTATTCTGCTCATCCGTTGGATGAAGGATGGGATGTTTGGGGGATGTTTCATGGCAGACAGTGATGGGATTCTGGACCTGCTGCAGGCAGCACCCTGCAGCTTCTCCCCTTGCTGTCACACAGGGCTGAGAACTACCTGTACAACCGGAGAAGCTGGAGCGTCTGCCTGGAGCCCCAGGGCATCGTCACCTGGCACGTGGTCCTGTTCTCCCTCCTGCTGCTCATCAGCGTGGCCGAGATGGTGCTGGCCTCGCTGCAGATCCTCAATGGCTGCCTGGGCTGCCTCTGCGGCTTCTGCGACGGCAAGTAGGGCCGGCGGCAGTGCCAGGAGGAGGTGTCACCTCGGCTGTCACTTGGCTGCCGGCACACGCTGCAGAGAGGGCACAGCAGGAGCCGTGACCCCAGCCCGGTGCAAGAGCCCTGTGTGAGACTGACAGAGGCCCCTGGGATGGACCCCCAGGGGCTGATGAGCCAAGGGCTGCTCCTGTGCAGCTCCCCTGGCTGGGCCAGGTCCCTTCCCTTGGGGCTGGCGGCCGTTTGGCGTTGGGAACTGGCCCGGTAAGGGACAAAGGTGAGGACCTGGCTTCCAGCATCCCGGCATGAGCCCAGCAGCTGCCTCAGCCACCCCTCGTGGTACTGACAGGAGGCAGAGAAGCAATTTCCTGACCCCATCTGGAGCATTAGAAAGCAGGCATTCCTCATCACAGAGCTGGACGCACGCAGGACATCTCCTGTAGCTGAATGTGTGTTGTGGAGCTCCACAGCAGGGGCTTTGCTCCATCATGATCAGACAGGTTCATTACAAGGGGCTTCCGAGAGAACACATCAACATCACTTTTCCTAGAAGCAGTTTACATGCTTCCATCCCTTCCTGGAAGTCCTCTTTTGATCCTAGAGGGCTGTCTGCAGGGGTGTCTGCTGGTTGTACTCCCTGAGTGCCTCAGTGCTGTGACCTTGCCTTGAATGTCTCTCAGGGCACAAGCTGCTGCTTCTCGTTACATAACTTTGCCACAAAAGTCACCATGTTCCTCATTACCTGTTTCTCCACTGGTTCCAGCTGTGTTTAGCATCCTGTCTGCCTACTTTTACACCTTTTTATCTCACTTGCTAGTTAGTCTTTAAGTTCTATTTTGCAACTTCAGTGGAGCTGAAAATTTTTATTCTACATATTGTCTGTCATTTGTCAGCCTCCACCCACCCCGGTGGAAAATGAGACATGGTGGTGTCACAGAGTGAAGAGCTGGACACTCTTGTTAATCAGTTTTGTTAATCAGTTCATATTTAGGGCACTTGAGCAGGGTGTTTGTCACCTGCACGGGCCAGGACAGGTGAAGGAGCCCTGAGGAGCCGAGCTGGAGCACTCGGATGGAGTCGTGCTGGGGGAGGCAGAGCAGGAATTGAGGGGTAACCCCCAAAGTTCACCCACACACCAGTGTCAAGAGTAGCTGCTGCTCATTCCCCAGAGCAGGACCCCGCTCCTGTGCTCAGCCCCCTCCCCACAACCTTCACAGGACCCAGTGTGGGCCTGAGCCTGATGGGCTGGGAGGGGGTTTGTCCCCACACTGACAAGGGTCAGAGGAGAGCAGTGATGGCCATGGCACATTAAAAAACCAAATCCCAGAGCAGACAAAGCAGTAACTGGGCCATTGGGGTGGTTGAACCCCAGATGGCACCTGAGCACCACCCCCATGCCATGGGAGGGTGAGAGAATTGGAGGGGTAAAAGTGTGACATCTCCTGGGTTGACATAAAGACACTTTAATTGAAATAATGATAATAAATTGTAATAAAAAGGAAAATAATGAAGAGAGAGAACTAAAAGCCCAGACAGGCAAGTAATGCAATACAAACATTTCTTTATCATCAGCCCAAATATAAACCCCAGCCCCATCCCAGCTACAATGAAGGAACGGAACTGTACCCCAGCCCAAACCCTCAGAGTGACTTCAGAGAGACCATTGAAAAAAGCCTTTTCATGAAAAAGAAAGAATTTAACATCATATACCATATTTATATAGCATAACTATTTATAACAAGGGGAGGAAAGCCCTCAGAGCAGGGTGGTGGTACCAGGTATGGCACAGCTGGAGCACCACATCCCCCTGAGCCAGCACCTGGCACACAGGGCTGGCACAGGGTACCCCTGGCTGCCTCCCCCCTGCACTGCTGCTGTTGCCCCCCAGTATCTGTTTCCAGAGGTGGCTCTCGCTTGGAGAGGAGCCTGGGGGCAAAAGCCTCCCTACCCAAAACAATTTAAAAAACAGCAATAAAAATGAGATAAACCCCAGTGTGGGGACAGTAACACACCTCTGTGCTGTGTGGCCATGCTGGATGGTGGCAGAACCCAGCCTGTGGGTTGATGCTCCAGGATCCAGCACTGGGGTGGTGGCGGGAGCCAACCTGGGCAGGCTCTAGGAGATGAGGCAGCTCCTCTTCCTCCTCTTCCTCCTCTTCCCCGCGCGGCGCCGCCGGGGAGCAGCGGCCGTCAGGGGGATGTTCTGGAGCACGTCGTGCAGCGTGAACATGCTGAAGGAGATCTGCTCGTAGGGAGACCTCATCCCGTTCTCGTAGAGGCAGGCGAAGGCGATGGCCGTGCCGCCGGCCACCGGCGCGTCCCTGTAGGGCAGCTCCATGTACGCCAGGTCCGAGTAAGCGCTCGGGCCCTCGTAGATGACCCAGGGCTCTGTCCAGCTCTCTGCGTCCCTGGGGAAGGTGCTCAGGTGAACCCCCATGTTCACCCGCGACATGGAGCTGGTGGGGTGGGAGTAGAGGATCCACGTTGGTGCTTGGAAGAAGGGAGTGGGGCTGGGGGTTGCTGCAGAGTCTCCCTGGACCGAGGTGACATTGTGGGAGTCATCGTGACGCCCTGGGGTAGGACAATCCCCGTGGTGGTTGCCAGCGGGCAGCTCAGCACCTCCTGCCTGTTGTGCGGGCGGGTGCCCAAACCCCCGGAGCGCCCCAGGAAGCAGCTGGCAAACTGAGCCTCGGGGGGGCATCCCGGTGTCCCGGGAGGCGGTGGGGACATACAGGAAGGGCGCGGGGAAGCCAATGACACTGCCGTGACAGCCGTGGGGGGGCTCCACCAGCCGCTGGACCAGCTGCCCGCCGTGGAAGACGGCCCCGTCATCCGTGCTGAGCGCCTGGACCCTGAAGCCCAAGGGGCTGCGGGCGTTGCAGTAGAGGACATTGGATCCGTCCTCCTCATCCACAGAGACCAGCTGGCACTCGCCCGTCTGCAGGTTGGGGATGAACTCCCCGAAGCGCCAGCCGCGGCCGTGGTCGTCGCTGTAGAAGGCGAAGGAGTGCGGGGTGGTCTTGCAGAGCTGCCCGAAGCACTCCTTGCAGTCGATGTGGTAACTGTAGGCGGGCACCAGCAGCCGGCCAGAACGCAGCTGGATCCCGTGCCCGGGGCCCAGCGCGAACGTCGCCCAGTCTGCAGAGCACAGATGGAGTGGGATGAGGGTGGGATGGGGTCAAGAGTGACCACCACGGTGCCCTGCCATGCCCAATGTGGAAAGGTCCCAAGGGCTTCCTCTCAGTCAAGCCAAGCCAAGTGGTGGGGTGGGAGGGCAGCAGAGCCCAGTGCTGCCTAGCTGTCCTCACACATGCTCCTACCCATGGCTATGGGGCCTCTCCGTCTTCTCCCCACTCCCAGTAACTGATACGGATACTCCCTCCATCCCTTCTCCCCTCTGCTTGAGGTACTCCTCCACCTTTTTGGAAGTTTGTGGGATTCCTATGTCAAAGTCACCCCCAGCAATGCCACTGGCGGCTTCAGGAGACCAAAACCCAGGGCCACCCCCATGCTGGCTGCTCTCCCCTCTCCTCACCCCCTGCAGCTGGGTACCTTTGATGGTCGCACCAATGACCTGCTGGGTCAGGTCTGTGGCTGTGCTCCAGCTCAGGCCCTGGTCAGCACTGGTGACACAGCAGAGGCGGGTGACATTTTGGCCAGTGACAATCTGGTAGGCTTCGGGTGTCCTGCCCAGCACCGTGATGAAGAAGAGGAAGAGGGTGCCCGTGAACTCATCGTAGAGCGGGCAGGGGTTCATTGACCGATGGTGCTGCAGCGTTGCTGTCTCCAGCACACGCATGTCTTCCCACTGCCAGGGAGGAGGAGGAGGAGGAGAGGACAGAGAGGGTAAGGACCATCACACTTTTTTGCCCAGAGCAGCTCTGGCTGCCCCATCCTTGAAGTATTCCCAGCTCCGCTGGACGTGGCTTGGAGGCAATCAGTGACAGCAGAAGGTGTCCGTGCCCATGGCAGGGCATGCAATAAGATGGCCTTTGAGATCCCTTCCAACCAAAACCAACCTGTGACCCTGTGATTCATTCCACCCATGCCAGCCTCCTCTCCCCGTGTGGCCGCCTCCAGCAGCCTGGCTGTGCCACACCCAAGCAATGGGGACAGCCCTCAGTGTGTCCCCAGGCCGGTGCCCCCGTCCCACCTCCACGTAGCTGCCGTAGATGGTGCCGCGGCGCAGCACCAGCAGGTTGGCGTGGGCATCGTCGGCGCTGAGCCGCTCCTCGGCGAACGCCAGCAGCTTGGCCACGCAGGGCAGGTAGAGCAGGGCGGGCACACGGTACGTGACACCGCTGGATTCCTTCTCAAAGAGCACGGTCCGGGCCGGGAAGTGCCGGGAGCCCATGGCAGCTGCAGCAGGTGGGGGGACATGGACATGGTGAAGATGGGGACACATGGGAAGGTTGGGCATGGACAGGGCTGTGGGGTGTCCTTGGAAGGGTTTAGAGTTTAACTTGGTGGGCTTGGGTCTGGGTAAGCCCCCGGGAGCAGGGGCTGAGGGGCAGGGCTGGGGTGGAGAGGGGCTGAGTGTGTCATCACAGCTCAGAAGTCCATCAGGGCATACGGGCCTGGGGATCCCAAAATAAAAATGAAATAAAATGAATTTGATCTTTAAGATGCCTGTCTGGGAAATCAAGGCTGGTGAGCAGAGAGCAGGGTGAGAGCTGCAGCTCCATGCTCTCTTCCAGCGGGCACTGGGAGGGCAGAGCCCACAGACGAGAGCTCCGGAGCAGCCCGAGCTCATCGTGACAGGGTCAGGGAGTGTTCCTGTGCTGCCTTCAGTACAATGGACCCAGCTGACCCCTTGTTCTCCCTCCTCTGTGGGGGGAAGCTGAGGTGCACAGCACCGACAGCGGGGTCCCCAGCTGGGCTGTCCCTGTCGCAGTAGGTGAGAGCTATTCCCAAATACCTTTCCTTCAGGGACAGGTCAGCTGTCCCCTGCTTATGTCCCTACATTTTCCTGGAGATTACCACCACAGAAGGAGATGGTCATCCAATCCAGGCTCAGGTGGAGCCACTCTCACCTGTGGTTTCATCAGGAGCTTTTGCTGATTCAACACCCCCCGGAGAAAGCGAAGGCACTCACCGGGTCCTGCTCAGCGGGAGTGTCCCCTCTGTCCCTCGGCCCCAGCACGGAGTAGCGCCGGCTTTCCGCAGAGCTGTCGCCTCACTGCTTCGCCGCCGCCCCCTCTCCTCCAGGGTCCCCCCTCCGATGGGTCACGGGGCTCCCACGGCGTGCCCGGCAGAAATCCCTGAGTCAGCAGCGGCGCTGCGGCGGAGCCCGGGGCACAAAGGCTCCGTTATGGGCTCGGGCAGAGCCGGGGCCCCGCGGCTGCCGAGCCACCTTGCTCGGATCCCGGGAGGGGAAGCAAGGGGATCCAAGAATCTCCTGCCTCAGTTTCCCTCCTCCTGCAGGCTGGGAGAGGCTGGACTTCCCTGTCAAGGGGCTCCAGCCCATGTTCACCACAGTCCACCCTGCGCAGAGCTCCCCAGCCTGGGAGCTGTGGTCCAGAGGGTCCCAGCCCTCCTGGGACCCCCAGCCCTCCCAGCCTCTCCAGGACCCCCAGCCCTATCAGGACCCCCATAACTACAGAATCCACAAACTTCCCAGGAACCCCAGCCCTCCCAGGATCCCCAGACTTCCCAGGACCCCCATGTGCACACAGATCAACTACTAAGAAAACATTTTTATACCTATATTCCAATAGTCCATCTCTGTGATCAGTTTAGCTAAAAGGGTTTGACAAAATTCATATGGCAAATCACGGATCAGATGCTCCAAGAGGAAAGCTGAGGTGGAGGCTGCAGAACTGCCTGGGGCCCAGGGTGACCATGTGTGGCTCCAGCAGCTCTGCCTGGCTGCTACAAAAGCCTCAGGTTCATTTTAGTGAAGCAAAGTGCTGTTAATATGGGTTGTTCCTGCTGGACACCTGGGCTGGTTAACCCCTGCCTCAGCTGCTAAACACAACTGAGGAAAATCCGGGCTCTGCTTCTCACCCCTCTCCCCCTGACAGCATCACTCCTGCTTCCAAGCTGGAGCTGCTGTCCCACAGCTTCACCCCCAAGGCAACACTGTGCCAGCCAAGTGACCCCAGATCCATCCTCCCCATCCTGCCATCCAGGGCCCTCCTGCTGTGGCAGGAAGGTTTGTGAGGATGGCAGCACCAAGCCAAATGGATTTGGTGTCACTGCTTGTCATCTGTTCCCAACACATCTGTTAGTGCCAACTTACACTGGTAAAACCCCAGCATTTTAAAGCTGGGCCAGCATCTCCTCCTGCTCGTGCTGGTCAGGGCAGCAGCAGGGACCTGGATGCACCAGTGTGCCCAAAGCTGTGCCTCACTCCATCCCCTCCTAATCCGTACCGGAGAGTTTGGCCAACACAGCAATGGGAGCCCCAAAAAAGTGTCTGCTTTGCCAAAAAAGGGCTTTGTGGATGCTGCACCCAAAGGTACATCCATGCCCAGGCAACCTTGCCTGAGATCGAGGGGCAAAACCACAAAACCTCCTCCCAGGGGAGCACCAAGCTCTTCCACATGTGACAGAGGCCCATTCACCTGGTGACACATGTGAGAGACACAGCTTACATGCCACTGGGCAAGGCAGCCTGGCTTTGGGCAGGATGCCTGGGACTCCCACACCAAAGGCAGCTCCAGCAGTGTGTGGTTAGTCCTCACTGAGCGTGGATGCTGCTGGATGGGACACCCACCATCTCTCCTGCTTCTCTGAGCACTGTGTCCCCTTGTCACACCCCCCTCACTTCCCTCCCCCTCCCCTAAACCCTCCAAAATCAGGACTTGCTCCAGTGAGCTGTGACCAGACTGATGCAACGATGGATATCAAATAAAATCAAATGAAGGCAAATCATCAACCTCCTGATTAATGATTAAGAGGCTGGAATGTCTTGGCCAGCTGCAGCCAGCCTGGCTCCCTCCAGCCAGGAGCAGGCAGGTGGGATCATCCAGGATCTGGACAATGCAAAGCCTTTGGCTCAAGGTCCCCAAAAAGAGACCAACCACCAACTTGGTGTCCCTAAACAAAGCCCCCACTGCCTCCCCCTCATGTACAGGAGTCCTGTGGGTCAGTTTCATGTCAGACAAGGGGTGATGCAAAGCGGTGGGAAGCCACAGTTGACACATGTCCTAGTTGGACCCTGGGAGCTGCATCTTCTCCTGGAGACTGGTCCACAGCAATGGCAATCCCACATCTTTCCTTTTCTTGTGCGGGTGTTGGACAGCATAAAGGTAAGACGTGTACTGGAGCTCTGGTATGACCATTTTCTGGCAGGTTCTCAGAGTCGTGTTGTCCAAGTCTTGTTTGATGTTGTAACCCAGGATATTTGCAGCCCCTGACTGGAAAGGTAGGAGAGCTTTATTCCTGATGTGATCCTTCCTCACTGCCTCCTGCTCTGAGAGACAAGTCTCCATGAGCTCCTTCTGTCTGGTCCGCAGGTGATCCACCTCCTTTTCCAGCATCTCCAGCCCTATGGTCTCCTCAATTCTCCTCCAGAAGCTCTGGTTGAAGTGCAGGTAGAGCTTCCAGTCCAGCGAGCACCAGGCTTTTATCTGCTCCTCACTTTCCGGAGTCAACGTCTGGACAGTATCCTGGCTTCTGGAATTGAGCTTGAAGTAAATCACATCATCCAGATCCCAGCACAAGGTGTGCTTCAAGAGGATCATGGACTCATCAAAGTAGTCTGCTATTAAGATGAGGTGGAAGTGCTGCTCGATCTCCTCCAGGACAGCCTGGGTGTAGTTCGTGTCATCCTCCGCGTTGTTGTCATAGCCGAAGTCAAACCACATGATATTCCTGGCGTAGATGTTTTTCCTGTAATCTGCTGGGTGGTAATACTTTGTGGGTGATTCCAGGAACTTGTTCACATCCTTGGAGCTCCTGAAGGCAGGCACATAGTCCTTGTAGTAGATGTAGGAAGACTCCAGCAGAGGAATGGGGTTCCTCAGGATGGAGAAGTAGAAGGTGTTGGCTGCCATCACCCTTTTTACCTATTTGTGGGAGGAAGAAGAGGTTAGTCCTGTCCCAGCCAAGTTTCTCCTCAGGTGTCATGGCTCTTTCTTACCTCCAAGGGGTTAAACCGCAGGTGATTGCACATGATGTTGTAATTTTGGCCTATGGTTTCAAAGCCCTCCACAAAGTGGGCCACGAAAGTCCTTGGGTATCCCAGGTGGAAGAGCTGGTCAGCAGGGAGGGCGACGGTGAGGTTGTACCTCTCTGCAAACCTGAACATGATGTTGAGCACAGTGCTGCTGGCAGTCTTGTGGGTTTTGAGGAACATGACGTTTGTCTTGGCATGGCACGGAGTGGGAGGGATCAGCAGCTCCTCGTGGCTCTTTGAGATTCTGCAGGAAGGGGAGAGATGGGGCAAAGAGATTCTCTGGTGCTGCACCCCATCTCTGAGACCTGGCAAAGCCAAACCCAGGGGCTCCCCTGACACCACACCTACAGCTGGTCCAAAGCTGCATGCAAATCAGCCCCAATCCTCCAGTGTAGATGTTTTCCCCCTCCAGTTTTCCCCCTCTCCAGACTCTCACTAAAAAGACTTCAGCTCAATCCCCTTTTCCCACACAGCTGATTTTGTCTCAAAGAGGCTGCGCTTTGGCTAATTCGATTCCTTCCCCAAACAAGCACCTAGTTTTGAGCTACCTCCCTTTGAACATGAGCCCAAGGCCTCATGAGAAATAAATCAGGTGTTAGAGGCCACATCCCAGCTGCTCCAGGTACAGGAAATTGTGCAACCTTGCTTCTGCCTCACTTACCTGTAATTCTTACTCTTCATACGGAAGAATCCCGAGAGGCAGGAAAGTCCCAGGCAGAAACTGAAAATGATGAGACACCTGGCATGCCTGGAAAAAAAGAAGAGTTTAAGTGGATTTTTATCCAATAATCCTTCCCCAAACCACCACATTTTGCATCTTGCCCTCAGGAATGTGAGCACAGTTTTATATCTCAGTTTTGGCAGCCACGTTTGGATCTTGAGCAGGTGTTAGCAGGCGTTAGAGGCAAGGCAGTGAGAAACTGCACTTTTTCTATTACCCTCCTAATTCAGCCTTTGGCAAGACACAGTGTGCTTCAGGCAGAGCTTAAGCTCTTCCCACAGCCTCCTGCTCTGCTTGGCTGCCTTTTGTTTTGCCTTTCTTTTGGTTTTCTGGGGCTTTAGAGCTTATTCACTATTCAAACTCCTAGATTATTCACCAGAAAACGAGCCCTTTGTAGGGGTATAAAGACTTCCCTAGTGAGAAACCTGAGCGGCTCCTGTAATCACATCACTCCAGAAGATAGGGATTGGGAAAAAACCCACTAAACTGAGGAAAAAAATTCACCAAACTGCGGGTCTTTTGCAATATAAGTACAATTTTTTCCAGATGGAAAATCAAATAACCTAACAGCACCTGTAATGGATTTATTACACCCCACTTTGAAATGGGGGGGGTGGATAATGATGAGGGAGGAGTAATTTCCAGCACCAATTAAGCAACCACGATGTATCAAGGGTTGCCTGCACATTGCAGGGGTGTGGAATGGCATGGTCTTTAATGTCTCTTCCAATTCAAACAATCCTATGGTACCATGATCATCACCAGTGTACTCCAGCTGGGACACAGAGGGGATCTTTTGAAGGCTTGATGCCCACCTAAAAGGAATTTTTCACTACCAAGTTTGATCTGACTTCTCTCACCCTAGAAGCTTTTTTAGCTCTGTGTGAATCTCATATTTGCAGACACGGCCAAAATACAGCAGATCTGGCTCAGGCTTTACACTGTTTTGAGAAGATATAATCCAAATTTATGGCATGGTATGGTCACACTTGTTTCCACCCTCCAAAAGGAGCAAGCAAGCCTTCAAGTCTTCCTCCAAAAGCCCTTTGGAAAGCCAGGGAAGACCCTCAGCCATAGCTGGTACCCATCTCTGATAGGAATTTGAAGCACAGCTTCTGCATGAAGAGTCTCAAGACAGACTTGCAGGCAAGATTTCATCAGGATTTCCTAATTTTTTGGCCCCAGGCCTGTTAGGGGGATGGGAGTGGGACAATCCCCTGTCCTTGGAGATGAGATGGGAGAAGAAAGGCGGAGGAGCTAATGGGCAGGGAGCAAGCTGCATGCAGCCCCCACACCAATCTTCTTGGTCTTTCATTTAAACTGAGGCTGCCTTCTATCTGATGGTTTTCCAAAGCACATCACCCTGTCTGCCTAGAGGTCCTCCCTAAGCTGACATCCTCCTGCTGCACGCTTTCTGTTGAGTTTAATGGGTGCAGTAACAGTCCATTTATTAATTTAGGTAGTGTCCCCAAAATGGCAACTCTGAATGATGTTTTATGAGGCAAACAAATCACATACATCCAAAACCATCCTGAAGGCAGATCCAGATCACAATATGCTCTAGAAGAACTATCAATCCCTTCTGCTGCAAGAAGACAGGCTCTGTAGACCTCTGCACCGTATCACCTCAAGGCATCCCACAATATCTTAGTAGTTGTTTACTTAAATAAATGATTACACTGTGCCATTCTGCCCCCAAATATTCAGACACATTCAGCACACCGAGCCAAACTCCAGCCTAACTGAATGCTCCCAGAGACCCATTTTATCTGGATGTGGCCCAAAGAAAACAACAGCTAGATTTTGTCCCTGGAGACACAGGGACAAATGAAGGTTTGAATTATCTAGGCCAAAACTATTTCTTCCTGGAATGGTCACTTTTAAGGAGCAAGAGTGACTGATCTCTGCAGGGTCCATGCAGGTGCCAGTCCCCACGCAGAAATGGCAGGCTCCTTGTCCCAGGGGTGACAAACAGTGCATTATCATGGCATGGTGCTTGTTCCTGTGCCTGGGCTGGATGGATGGATGGATGGATGGATGGATGGATGGATGGATGGATGGATGGAAAGGTATCTGCCTTCCAGCCCAGGGAACAAGCAGGGAGTGGTGACACGGAGGGAACTCTGCTGCCCCTCAGGCCAGTAAAGGCGAGGAAGGAAGTTGTCCAGAGAAAGAGTCAAGGGCAGGGATCAAGGAAATCCCCAGGGAGGAGTGTGGGAGACCCTGGGGATGAGAGGAGGGTTGCAGGTACCCAGGGTGCTGGCCAGTGCACTCATGGAATCCTGTCCCCATCACCCCCTGGGCTTGGCCACCCACAGTTACACTGTCAGGGCTGTCACTGGCTCCAGTGTGACATCCCCACACACACTGGGGGAAAAAGGTGGCTGAATAAACAAATCTCTCATGCAGCAAACTGATGGCACCTTTCCCTCCTCTTACAACAAGCCTCCATCATTTCTGCACATCTTGTGCTTGCAAACAAATGAGCTCTTGAAATGTTTCAGGGTTTTTACTGACAGAAAGCGAGTAGGATCTTCACCTGGAGCATACACAGTGTTTTGAACACAGTGTCACTGCTCTCCCAGAGAACAGCACAGGGCCAGTGTGGGATTTGCTACCAGACCTGCTTCCAGTATTCATTACAGAATGAGCAAGACATGACAACTGTTTGAAATTCTGCAGAGAATGATTACATCTCAGGCTCTCTGTGCTTCAAATGCATGTAATGGAAATTATGAGAATATTAAGAAGCATTTGGAAAATGCTCTCATGCACTTGGTGTGGTATTTGGGATTGTCCTTTGCAGAACCAGGAGCTGCACTCGATGATCCCTGTGGATCCCTTCCAGCTCAGAATATTCTGATCCTATGTCTGCAAACCTGCACTGGCATTTCACCCCCGCTTGGCCCCCACCACGCTGGCACATCTCTGTGAGAGCCTTAAGCTGTGTTCCCTTAGTGTCACACACCCCCTTTGTCACAACACTGCAAGTCTCTGACCTGCACAGCATCACGGAATTGTTTAGGTTGCGAAATACCTCTAAGGTCTGGTGAAGCAAAGTTCACGAGAGAAAGCCCAAATTTGAACGCTGCGCTGAAGTTACCTGAACGAGCCTGGAAGACCCTTAAGTGGCACATGGGAGCTGACTGCTGAGACACAAAATTCTAAGAAGCCAAAAAACCCACGGAACACTTGGCAAGGCTGGTGCCAGAGTTTCCACTTGCCTTTCCAGCCTGTGCTGTGCTATCTCCCCTCTGGGAAGAAAACATGGAAATCTCCCTCTCCTACAGGTGCAGCTATAGATGCTTTAAAGCTTGGGACCCCCTTCTTGTTCCTTTGGCTTAAGCTGAAAATAACAGACATCTATATCAAACGAACAAGGTTCTTTTAAATTAAAAGACCTGGAACGCAGACAAGAAATACCAATGGCAAAATGAATCCCTTCCCTGGAGCAAATTGTAACTAACTCTATAGGTTATTAACAACTTCCAGGGATTACTTAAACCAGACCTTCCTGCAAAGCAAGTTCTAGTTCGGCACCCCGAGCACTCAGCACCCTCTGCCCTTACCGTGGAGTGCACCCAGAGCTTTTCATGCTGCTGCGAGCTGGGAAATGTCTCCTTTTGCAAACCGACTCCAGTGCCTGTTTGTCTCCTCTGGCTCTCAGTGGCCAAGTCTCTATTTCTAGCATCCGTTCACTGCTATAAATGGCTGGGATAGGTGAGGACGAAGGGAGTGGCTAGGTGTTCCCAGAAGTGGGTGGGAGTTAATTAATAAGCCATGAAAAGTGCTGGTATCCAGGACATCAACACAGGTATTGAGAGCTGCCTCGGGACACGGCGTTCGCAGCAGCTGTGCTGGGAAGGAAAAGTTGAACCGGGATTCCTTAGAGGGGATCCCTTTCTCTCCTGGCTGCAGGAGGGAGGCTCACAGCAGGATCTGGGCAATCTGGGCAGCAGCTGCTGGAGGGCACTGGACCTTTGTCACCCTGCACAACATCACATCGCCAGGGGCCATGGTCAGTGCCTGCTGTCCCTTTTATCTGCTTCTTTCTCAGTGGGTAAGGATAGGAATTCCCTGCCGGACACATTTGGCAAGAGCTAATTAAGGACAACAGCAAAACAGGAATGGTGTTCACCTACGGAAAATTCCTCTTAAAACATTTAGACTTCAAAATTTTTGGTAAAAATGCAATTATTGTAGCTGGAGGTTAAGAGCTGAACAGACTTGGCTGTATCCAGGCCTTGGGAGGGAGAAATTTTGCCCCTAAAGGGGCATTATTTGATGCTTTATCTCTGGTGTCATTTACTGTTACGGTTCATATTATGCAAGAATTTTAGATTCCACTGAGGCTGCTGTACACCAGGACTCCACAAACTGGGTTTGATGGCTGCAGTTTGTGTTGGGAGAGCGAAATCTGTCCTGCAGGTCTGGAGGTGGGGTCACCTCCCTGCTGCCCATACTGGGATGAAGCCAGTGCTCTCCTCATTTGGGCAACTAAAAGTGTACCCACATCTCCCAGCCTGGATTAGGGGGCATTGAGTTGTTACTTTGGTCTTTTATAGCCATGCTGAGTTCCATGCACCTCCTGGTGGTCCCCTTTCCCTCCCCACACACAGTGTCATTTCCCTTCTAACCCTTGTATACTGTTGGCCCCCCACCAGCAGCCAAATCCTCAGCACTCCAGGATCCTTCACCTACGTTGCTGCATTTCCCGAGCACCCAAATACACAGCATTTCTTTTTAAATCACAGCTTCCCCAGACCAGCCCCAAGTCCAGCGCTTACCAAGATGCAGAGATTAGCAAGGTGTAGGGTTGCTTTCCTTGAGTTTCTTGGTAGAACCTGAGTCAATGTGCTCTTTTATGGAGAATTTCTAGGGTTACTCTTGGCATAGCACCAGCTGCTGCTGGCAGGGGGGCACATTTCAGCGACCTCTTTCTCCTGTTACATTACACACGTCAGCTGTGCCATTTCTCGCTCAGGGGTTGGTAGAGCCCACGGATCACAAAAGCCCATTTTTTACACTTTTACAATTGATTCATTGCTCTCTCCTGGGGTGTCGTACACGAATTGTCAGCTTTGGTTACACCAAAAAAAAAAAAAAAATTATGCCAGGCACGAATACTTGTCCTCATGTGGAGGCGGGTTGCTCAGAGACTGGGGCATTGAAGGGCAGCCAGGTGACACAGAATTAGTGAGCTGGGGTGAGATTCATCACTCCATCCTGCCTCTGCTTCCTGTTGGGGGTCTGGCCTTGGGGGAGTCGGCCCCTTGCAGCAGGATGGGGAGAATCAGAAGGTGGAAATGCAAAAACTTGTGGGTTGTGACAAGGGCAGTTTAACAGGCAAAGCAAAACCTGCACAAGCAAGCAAACCAAAAGGAATTCGTTCCCGGCCTCCCGCCGCAGGCGGGTGTTCGGCCATCCCAGGAAAGCTGGGCTCCATCACGCGTAACGGTGACTTGGGAACACCCCCCTTCCTCCTTCCTCCCCAGCTTTTAGTGCTGAGCATGGTCTCCTCCGGTGTGGGAGACCTCTGTGCTCAGTCAGGGTCAGCTGTGTCTCCCCCAGCTCCTTGCACACCCCAGCTCCACGCTGGTGAGGAGCAGAATAGACCTTGATGTTGTGTAAGCACCACTGAGCAACAGCTACAACATTCCTGCGCTTCCATCGCTGATCCAAACACAGATCCAGACCAGCCACTGTCAAGAAAATTAACTCTATGCCAGCCATAATCCTGTACAGAGAGGCAAAAACAGTAGAGTGAGACAAGTCCCTACTGTGCCAGAAGAGCACTGGTTCTTAAGTGTGGAGCATTCACAGCTTTCTAGTATTTAAGTCTGTCTCAGAAAAATTAGAATTTTGGACAAGAAATTCCTGTCACAATGATTCTTTCTAAAAATACACATACATGTACCCACCCTGTCTCTCCCTCCTAAAAACAACACTGCACCATTATGTGAAAGCATCACTGAGAACACAGAAGTAAAGTCTAGGAAAGATAGCCCTACACTAACTCCTCCTTTGCATTCCCCCAGGGAACTGCTCTATTGTTTAGTGAAACAGTAAAACTTAACAAGCTTTAAGATCTTCAAGTGTAAGGAAGATGGTTAAATGGAGCTATGCCAGAACTTCCCTGGCCACAGCACAGGGTTGTGTGTCTCCCTCCCAAGAACCCTCTCTGTATACAGCTGAAAAAGAGAATTATGGAAAGTTCCACTTCCCAAAAGGAGCCTTTCATGTGGAAAGTCTGTATTTTACACAGTGATGGTCACTAGTTTAGGGGGAAAAAAAGAAAGAATGGTGTAGGAAAAGGGCAGAAAATATAAACAGCCTGATCCGGAAAGAACTAGCTGCATCAGCCTATCCTGGCAGAAAGCAAATCCTGCATTTTTCTTTTCCAACGACATCATGGACTTCTCACAGCTTTTCATCACCCCACACCTAAGCAGCACAGGCTGACTGTGTTGCACAGGCTGTCTTCTCTTTTCACAGAGCACAGAATTCCAGAACCATTTGGGTTGGGAGAGACCTCCAAGACCATTGAGTGACCAATGTTCACCTTGTAACCAGCCCAGAGCACTGAGTACCATGTCCAGGTATTCCTTGAACACCTCCAGGGATGGAGACTCCAGCACCTCCCTGAGCAGCCCCTCCCAATGCCTGACCACCATTTCCATGACAAAATTCTTCCTCTTTGCAAATGATGGCATTGTTCACTTTGCTTCACCCCAGAAGAGGACAATCAGCTCCTCTCTGACTTGTCCTGAAGGATGAAGGGAGAGGAGGGGAGTGTGCCATAGTGGAGAGAAAGGGCTGAATGGACAAGAGTGGAGAGCAGGCCATGGAACACATGGAGGCTCTCCCAGCCCACCCTCGTGCTCAGCATTGCTCCACCCTGGGTGCAGAACCCAGCACGGGCACTCAGCAATTCTGTGCCACTGGCACTGCCCCGTGGTGCATCTGTGCAGATCCCTCTGCAAGGCCTCTGGTCCCTTCAGAGAGTCCACAGCACTCCCAGCATAGAGTAACAACAGAGTGGTTTGTGTTGGAAAGGACCTGAAAGCCCATCTCATTCTACTTCTCTGCTATCGGCAGGGACACCTTCCACTAGACCAGGTTGTTCCAAGCCCCGTCCTTTTGGATTATCACTCCAGGTTATCCCAGATATTAAAACCTCTCTGTGAGAGCAAATCACGATTTGCTGTGAAGAGCAGACTGGAATTCAAGAAAGCAGGAAATACTGGCATGCCTAGAGCCTGCCCCTGCTCAAGCAGGAGGGCTGGGATCCCCTCCCTCATCCTGGCTGCTGCTACTTCTCCTCCAGTTAATAAAATCCAGAAGCTGGGTCTCCAGCACCATCTCTTCTCTGGCCAGTCCTTCCAGCACTGCAAACCTGTACATGGGACAACACTGATGCTTATTTGGGAAAACCTGGAGGTGGCATCACTATAGAGGCCATAGCCAGATGCTGGTGTGGGCTTTGGGATAAGTGTATTAGATAATAAGTGAGGAAGTGTCTCAGGTTTAGGTGGGTGCATATTAAATTACCATCTGTTAAAGGTAAGGCAGTTCTCTTCTGTTCATGGGGCAGTTTTCTTTATCTCTCCCACAGCCAATCCTCCCTCCAGCAGATCTCTGCTGTCCATGGCCAGGGAGTGTCCCTGCAGGGCTGATCTAATTCCAGCATCCCATGGGGGGATTCTCCACCCAGGGCAGGAGCCAGGCATTCCTACCTGGATACAATCTGAGCCTGGAACAGCACAGCAGCCTTTGCCCACTGCATTCCCAGAGGAGCAGCTTTCTCCTGCTCTGCATTCCCAGAGGAAGAGCAGGCCCATCTCCAGCAGCCCTGGAGCTTCAGAGGAAAACTGCAGCCTTGTGCAGGATCCCTGCTCCAGCAGAAGCACAGCTGGCACTGCAGGAGGGCTGAGCCCCCATGGGATGGGACTGTGCCACCACCCTGACCCACAAGAGTGTCAGAGCATATTCTGACTCTGGCAGTGGTTTCTTTTGTTTATTTGTACTATTGCATTTGTATTTTAATTCTCCTAGTAAAGAACTGTTATTCCTATTTCCGTAACTTTGCCTGAGAGCCTCTCAAGGTTCAAAATCATAACAATTCAGAGGTAGGGGGTTTACATTTTCCATTTCACAGGAGGCTCCTTCCCTAGCAGACACCTGTCTTTTTCAAACCAAGACAGGAAAAGCAACACCTTCACTTGGAAGACTTACATCCACAGGTTCTCCTGTGCCTCTGATGCTTCACTTGCACAGCCCAAGTGACAAAATGACTCCTTTGGCTGTTGTCACTGATAAATCAGAGCAAACCCAAGGGGAGAGAGTGTATGAATACTTATACACTAACAGCATCTCTGTGCTTGGTTTCAGTGCTCAAACTAAGTAGGAAACCCAGCAGTGTGCTCTTCAGCAAGAGCAGGCACCCCCAAAAATAGCAACCACATTCCTTTACTTGTTCCACGCCACCAACAAAATCAAACACGGAGCACTCCACGTGCTTGCTGATCCAGTGTGCTTATGGTCCAAGTGCAGGTACAGAGCTGGAGCTGCCCTGCTCTGCTGGCTCCTGAGCATGTGCTCCTCTAGGGAGCTGAGGGCAGAGTCTTGTAGGGGTTGAGGATCCCTTTGGGGTCCAGCATGGCTTTGAACCGCTGCATGAGCACGACTGCCTGGCGAGGTTTGCTGTACTGAATGAACTGCCTCTTCTTGAAGCCCAGCCCGTGCTCCGCACTGATGCTCCCGCTGCACCTCGCAGTCCACTCGTACACGAAGGGCTCGATGGCATCCAGCAGGGAATGGCTGTAGGACTCCGCCGTGATATTCAAGTGCAAGTTCCCATCTCCTGGAAGAAAACATTGCACAGGTGGGTCAATGGATACTCATTCCTGGCTCCTCCACGTTCTCAAACAACAGGGTCTTTGTTAGTCTGCAAAGTGTGCAAAAAGGACAAGCTCACTGTCCTAGAAACATCAGTCTCCCCGTGCACAAACAATTTAAATAGGATCTTTGCTTTTCCATGCTCCAAGTGCAATATTTGAGGAAAGGTTCTGAGTTAAGCTGCTTTCAAACTCCAACTTTTGTGATTTTCAAATTCCCACTGTGCTGCATTAATGTTTGTGCCACCACCGTGATGCAATGACAAAGACTTGCTCAATGGCATTTCATAATGATCATTAGATTCTAACATGGCCCTTCATCACTTTTTCTCTCCCTATTATGTTTGTGCAATACTCTAAATGTGCTTTGGCACTGTGTCAATAGAAACAAAGAAAGCAGAACAATTTCCCCTTTTGTCACTGTGTGTGACAGTATTTGATTAGGCACGGAGATGCTGGGTACTCCAAAAGACAAAACACACAAAGAAAAATACAACTTACTCATCCTCCTCCTGCATCCTAGCAAACCCTCACTGCACACAGCTTAGTCCTCAAAGAGTTACCAACAGGAAGCCTTTGTTATGCAACGTGTCTTTCAAATGATCCCTAACCAAGTGTGCTCTACAGCGTTCCATGGTTTTTTGTAACAGAACAGGTCTCCTAAAGGACCAGTTTACCTGCTCGTAAAATCAGATAAGTTTCCCAGCATGCTGACAAATCTATCAGCCTTTCTGTGCATTTATCATCACCACTCTCTGTTGGAGGGTTAATGGCTCACAAAAAACTGATTTCCAGTAGGATTAATCACTTTGGACAAGAAAGTGGTTATCTGCCAAGTATGTCTAAGTTCATCAACCAAACTGATGGTCCAAAAGAACAAAGTACACAGCAAGAAGATACAGATCACCGTGGCTCACTGGCCAGCAACCTGCCATCAGTATATGGAAAACAGCCTGAAAGCAGTGAAATTCAAACACAAAGATCCTGATGCACCCTCCTCTTCCACAGCCCTCAATTTAATCCTCTCACCCACAGCACAGAAGGACTATCACCTCCTTTCCCAGCACCCCCACTGTAAAAAATGCATATTTTATGATTTTTTTGCAAATATTAAAATTAATATTATATGTGTTATGGTAGAAAGTTAGGCTGTATTAATTTTCTCAAGTAGTGTATTAAATATAGTTTAGGATATAACATACTGTTAAAATAGAAACTATGTATGTGGGATACTTTTTTAAAGAAAGGAATGAGGTACTTGCACCAGACAGCAGCCACAGGACACCTAAATCTTTCAGACAAAGAGAATTTATTGCCCCATTATCAGAAGAAACGAACTTCTTCCCACATTGCTCAGCCCTGAAGATTAGGATTAAGAGGAAGAAGTTGATGCTGACCAGACAGAACCCTTTGTTTGAATGGAATTTATGCATCATGTGTGAGGTGCATGAATATGCAACAGGCTGTTGTTTTTAAGGGTTAATCCTCTGTTAATGGGTGTCCTTTTTCAGGCTTATTTTGCCCAGAAAGAGGTACCCGAACTGTCCCTAACTCTTTGTTTTTATTGTCTCCTATTGTCCTAATCTCAATTGTTCAAATTTTTATTACTGTAATTATACTGCTATTTTTATAACCATTTTATTACTATTAAACTTTTAAAATCTTAAAAACAAGTGATTGGCGTTTTTCACCCCCACTTACCCAAGTGGCCATAGCCCACCACATTTTTGGCACTCTGGCCCAGCCGAGCCCTCATGTCAGTCACAAGGTCATAGAGCTTTCCCACGGGCAGGGAGATGTCGTACTTGTACACGTAACCCTCGTGAGTGAGGGCCTCGGTGATTCTCTCCCGCAGGCTCCACAGCACCTGAGGAATCAAGGAGCACAGAAAAACCCATCTCACCCAAGCAGCTCTTGGGCTCCATGCATACAGCAAACCTGAGCCTGAACACTTCCCTATATAAAACACAAATCCACGTCAAAGAGATTTGTGGGAGAGGAAACACTGACTTGCCTTTATTTTCTTATCGTCCGTTGCCACAGTTCCATCAGTGACCAAACCAGAAGCCATGGCCTGTTCTAGGAAGCTGTTCAGTTTTTCTTCATCGTGAGTTGAGTTGGAGCCCGAAGTTTCAATCAAAACATAAAAAGGGCTGTCTGAGAATGAGGGTAAACAAAGTAAGTAGATGCCCTGGGGCAAAACAGAGGAATTCAGGGCAGGTTTTGGAGCTTTCCCCACACGTTATGTGCCCAGACTCCCTGGTGCCAGAGAGAGTACTTCACTGACACGCTAGATCTTTTATTAAGCAACCACTTCCCAGAAAGCTAGCAGATTTGTGAGAACAAATACAAGTAAAAAGTCTCATCTTAAAAGATAAAAGGTGTTTGGAATGGATATACTAGATACACCAAACTTTTTAAAATGAGTCACTTTTTAGAAGTGTTTAGAAGTAGTCTAAAAATCCCCAAGCAGTACAGTGCCCCCTTCTACAGTGTGACTATCACTGGTACCTGCCACTGGGCTGGACAGCTTGAGATGTGTCTCAACCAATTCCATGCACTTCTCATCCAGGAACTCGTAGGCAGACAGGATCTCACCCAGCATGGCTCTGCAGGTTGTGAATGTTTCCAGAACCTTGGCAAAACTCTGACACCCTTCAGACAGAACGGAGAGGAATCAGGGCCAAAAAACAGACATCACCCCAAACCCTCTAAGGTTTCTAAGAAGTAAAAAAATCTCATTGAAGGTTCCCCAGAAACCACTCTGGACCTGCTGAGGACACCCAGAAGCAGCTTTTAAGCAGCCTGGCCACATACTCTGCTGATCCAGAACCTGACCAGCAGATGGATTTCTCAGCCTTGCCTCATCACCTGGTCTCTCACCTGACTCCTGGAAGGCAGCTGCCTCTGCCTCTGTCACAGTCTTGCCCTGCTCCTCTCTTGAGCCTGTCAGAGCAGGCCTTCCCTCACCAGTGAGGGGACTGTCCTGCCTGCCTCCTCACCCTGCTAAGCTCCTGGCTCCACTTTCCTTACAGAACAACCTGCCCCTGCAGATAATTCAACAGATATTAAACATCTGCACAGGTATTTTAGCACAGAGCCCTACACTATTTCCAAGAAACCAGCTGATGCTGGCAGTCCAGCTCAGCAGGCTGAACAATGCTTTCTCCTCTCTGTCCCTATTCCCAGCCTTTGAATTGAGGTGTGGAATCACTAATATCAGCCTCTACCTAGGAATGCCACATTCACAGCCTTAGGCTTCTGAGGACAGAGTATGGAGACAGCAGTGATAACTCCCAGGGTTCCCTCGGATCCGATGAAGAGCTGCTTCAGGTCATAGCCCGTGTTGTCTTTGCGCAGAGAGGTCAGACAGTCCAGAGCTGAGCCATCAGCCAGCACCTGTGGGAACAGGGGCCCAGTCAGAGCACCTGGGCAGGAATCTGCTGGCATGACCTTGCCTATCACCAAGCTGATGGGAAGTGTCACTCACCTTGAGCACGGGACGCAGCTGCAGCCCATTCCCACACTGCTCCTCCATTCCCAGCTCTTCCCCCTCTCTATATCCTACCCAAGTAGGATAGAGTAGGTATTTCCCTCCTACTTCTCTCCTTCAGCCAGGACAAGCAATAACAGAAGATCCACTTTGCTCCGCTTTTCTTACTAATGGTGGAGAAGACCAGCCATTCTCTGCAGCCCTAGCTCCCACTATCCAGCAGAAACAAGGAAAGCTACTTGAAACAGTGAACAGTCAAGCAGAATGAAGTAAACCCTCGGCCACTTGAGCCTTAAATTAAGGCTGAGTATCTCCAAGACAGGTTATCAAAGGCTATTTTGACATTAGAGCCAAACCGATCTCAGAAAAATGCTCTCCTTTCTAAGTCTATACAGTAAAACAAAGCCATGCTTTTGTTCCCTGTGCAAATTTTGTCCCCAGCCATGAAAACTTTTAGAACTCCTAATGCAGCCTTTACATCCCAAGGCACTTGCCTGTAGGACAGGAGCAGGTGAGGAACAGCAGAGACTCTAGGACACAGCCAGCAGCCAAATGAACCCAAAGCAGACAGCTCTGTTATGGGGTGGGCTTTAAACCCAAAGATAATCTTCAAAGTTCTGTCCAACACAAACCTATGATTCTATTACAATCTGAGTGAGCAGCCACTAGAAGAGAGTGATGCAGGATGGGTTCAGCAGTGTTCCAGAGACCCACTGCTCAGAGGAACCAACTCCATGCAGATAACCTGGGATGCCCCAACCTCTCCCTACCTTCTTTACACTTGTCTGGATTAGAAAACCACCTAACACCACCTCTGTCAGCAAGCACTGGAAGTCAGGAAGCTGGAAACTGCAGCAGCAATAACATGCTACAAGCATGAATACATGTGCTGACCTTTCTCAAAAGAGCCCAACAAGGAAAAGATAAGAGTGGAAGCCTGGAGAGGAACGTGGCAGTGTGCTGGGTAGTTAGAAGAGCAGGAAGCAGCAAGCAGCAGAGGATTATACTGAGAAGGGAACTGCCAGGTACTCGCCTTACCACTTCCAGGCCCAGCACGGTCCCTCGCAGAGAGCCGTATCGCAAGAGCCGCAAGCCCCCGGCATTGGTGGCCACGTTCCCCCCGATGTGACAGCTGCCTTTGGCTCCCAGGTCGAGTGGCATGACAAACCCCTGCTCCTCCAAGTACTCACTGAGCCTCTCCAACACACAGCCTGCTTGGCACACAAGGATTCCTGGAACACAAAAACCATGCTACAAGCTGATGGCCGAGATGAAGGTGCCTCCTCAAGAAGCAGGAGCAGTATGAGCAGACACAACCACCGCTTTCTTCAAAACTTCTTGGGATTCAGCTTAAATGCACAAGCCTGTGCATGCTCCAGGGAACTGCCCCCTCCTCAAGCCTCAGGGAGCTTTGCTATTGCCTTGATATCTCGCCACTCACAACTCTGGACTGGTAAAACACAGTCACACTAAGAGTGTCTCTGCCTGCTGTTCTGCTCTCTGAACAGAGATACTCACAGCAGCCTGACCCCTACCCCCCCAAATCCAAACAAACCTCCTTATGAAGCTGCTGGGCTGAACCCTGCTGATCCTGCTGCTATCTGTTCCCAGGAAAATGCCTGTTTTGTAGCCTGGGGCTCATTTCTGTGCTTCACATCCCTGGAATATTTACCAGACACCTTGTCAAAGCTGATGATCTGGTTCATGAGAGCCGTGGAGAGAATGATCTCATCAAAGACAGGAACGCTGCCGCCAACAAGGCCTGTGTTCCCCCCCTGAGGGTTCACTGCCAGGTTCCTCTCATGGCAGTACCTGGAAGAAAAAAGGTTCCTGAATTTTTATGCATTTGAAAGCCATAATCAGTCTATCAGAGAAGTGTCACCTCTACATGAATGTCGACTGTTGTGACAGTGCTCCTTAAAATTAAGCAGCATTTCACAGAAAGATTAAATGGACGGAAGGAGACAGTTTCAATGGCAAAGAGAAAAAGAGCAGCTCCTGTCTGAACTCAGCCCAGGGCTGAGCAAAGAACCAGCACTTGGGGTTAGCCCCTGTGTATCTACACATCTGGCACACAACATCTGCCCGGAAAGCACCGCTTATGTTTCTACAGAAGCTGTTTCTGCAGCAGCCTGTGTTAACAGCTTGGGTCCCCAGTGGGCTCTCACAGCCAGCCTCTGGCAGTGGTTTCAGACATCACTGCCCTCCTCCTCCCAAGAAATTAATGTCCTGCAGGCAACAAAATGTCCCCCTGTGCCTCAGCTGCTCCACCTGCCACATCCCTGCCAAGCACCACCCACCACATCCCTCTGAGCTCACAGCAGCTCCTGCACAACAGATGGCACAGAGCCCCACAGCACCAGAGCTCCTTCAGAAGCCCTGCCTGCCCTTCCTGTGCTCTGCATCCCTGTTTTAACGGAGCCAGGAGCACGTTCCTGCAGCTTTCAGCTCCTCAGCCAAACACTGATCTGGCACAGCACTGTCCAAGCAGAGCTGGGCTCACACCAGTGTGGATAAAACAGACCCTCCAACTGCCTGGTTCTGCCCTAACCTTCTTCAGCTTTTCAAACAGACCCTCCTGAATCTTTCACAAAACTTCTTTTTTCTGAGCACCTGTACAATACATAATTTTAGCTATTCATCAGAACAGAAAAGTCATGCTGAAAACTTCCTCAGCAACTCCAGTGCTTAAGGAATTGGTGTCTGAACACCTACAAGTTTCCTTCAACCCAAGGGACCTCCAACCCTTCCTCCTCAGCAGCAAGCCCAGCAGAAAAGGTGTGTGTTACCTGAGAACCTGAGACACCTCTGCTGTTGTCTGGGGCTTCAACACCAGCTGGCTGCAGCCTGCAATGAAAGCAAGGGACTCTCAAGGCAAGCTGTGGCTCTGCAGAGGTCAGAAAGAAACAGGTGGGAAAACATGAGGTGGGAAATGACAATGCTCCCTCCACTGTTAGGCATTTCAACCACTGACAAACATTTCAACAGCAGCCTTCCCCCTTAAGCCCTGGAAAAACTTTGCATGTACAGGTAGACTTGGGTGCCACTGGGGGCAATGGGAAACAGTTTAAATTCTCATTAACTCTTTGACAGAAGCAACAGAGAATTCACAATCCTTGATTTAGAATGACAGGATCACAGGATGATTTGGGTTGGGAAGGCCCTAAAAGTCCATCTCATTCCATGGGCAGGGACACCTTCCACTAGCCCAGGTGGCTCCAAGCCCTGCCCAACCTGGCCTTGGGCACTTCCAGGGATCCAGGGGCAGCCACAGCTGCTCTGGGCACCCTGTGCCAGGGCCTCCCCACCCTCACAGGGTAGAATTTCTTCTCAACATCCCATTTAACCCTGCCCTCTGGCAGTGGGAAGCAATTCCCTTTTGTCCTGCCACTTCAGGCCCATATAAAAAGTCTCTCTCCCTCCTTTTTATAAACCCCCTTAAGGTACTGGAAGGCTGCAAAAAAGACTCACAAAAGCTTTCATATTCTTTTCTGAGATTCAATCAAAACTGTTAGCTGAATCAACTTGTCTCAGGAAAAAAAATAAATATTAAGTTACAGGGTTTAGATTTTTTTTTTTTTTTTTTGAGAAAGCCTATAGGTTTACCAGCTATCAGGTAATTCTTAAAGGAATAATTTTATGAGAAAAGCTCATTTTGGATGGGGAGGCACTCATCTGCTCTCTGGTGAGCAGTGTCAGGACCCGAGGGAACAGCTGGAGTTGTGGCAGGAAAGGGTGGATATCGGGAAACGATTCTTCCTCCGGAGGGCGGTCGGGCATTGCCCAGGCTCCCCAGGGAATGGGCACGGCGCCAGGGCTGCCAGAGCTCCAGCAGCATTTTGATAACGCTCCCAGGCACAGGGTGGGACTGCCTGTGCAGGGCCAAGGGTTGGACTCGATAATCCTCATGGGTCCCTTCCAACTCTACGGCCTGTACAGATGTGATCCGCCATAAACAAAGATAAGCTTTCCTTTGGCAAACTCCTCGTTCCGGTAATTACCAGAGGCAGGAAGGAGCTCGCTTACCTCGCACCGACTTCAGCCAGTCCACGTTAAATGGCTTCACCTCCTCCTCGCCGGTGAGGACCCTGCCGGGCATGAGGCGCTCGAAGAAGGCCACATCGCCGTCCGCCAGCCGGGCGAAGGGCAGCCGCCGCACCGCGTAGCGCTCGCAGGTCGGCACCACCTCCCGGGAACCGGCACAGCCCCTGGCCCGGGGCACGCCCGGGGGTTCCCGGCTCCCACCGTGCTGCAGGACCTTCCCTCGGCAGCTCCTCAGCCAGGCGGCCCCGCGGCGCCACACGGCTGCGGAAGCCATGGGAAAAGCCGCGGCCGTGAGGGGAGCTCGGCACTGAGGGGAAGCGCACCGCCTCAGAGAGTCTCTTCCGCTGCTCCCCCGGGCACACCGCAGCGCCACGCAGCGTGGATTAGCGCGGAGCGGGCGGGGGAAATTCGGGATTATCCCGGTAACACGGGAGAATCCAAGGACGCTCCGTGGCCTGGAAGCGTCGGGGACGCGCAGCGCGCCTCACTCCAAGCCGCCAGGGGGCGCTGCCGCCCGCCGCGCTGAGCGCGAACGCGCTCAGCGCGCGCGGGCGGCAGCGCCCCCTGGCGGCCGGCGGTTGCAACAGCACCCCCCACATTCATCCCCCAAAAAACCCCCCCTTCACACATTTATTCCCAAAAATACTTTATTTATAATATAATCCAACATCTCCAAGATTCAAAAATACAGATATACATTTTTTTTTTAACTTTACATTCCTTAGGTTTTTTTTTTTTTGTTGTTGTTGTCGCTGTCGTTTCTGTTTGGATGAGCTGCAAGCCGTGCCCCTCATGGGGGGTATTTTTTGGGCAATGTTTAGTGGGTCATTCCTTTAGGGATCACCCTTCTCCAGAAAACATTTAACACTGTACATTCAAAAGTCAGAAGATTTAAATCCTTTAGTAAGCAAAAATGAAGGCTGCTGGTATTTCTGTCTACAAGGAGTCGTAAAAATTCTCTACGACCAGGTGTAAAAGGGCAGGAGATGCTCCCGAGCCCATCCAAGCCCTGAACTGGCATGTTCCCAGTGGGAGAGTTTATTGCTGGTATCAGATCTCAGATGCTTTAAACATCACAGGTGTTGTAAAGAACAGAATGTTGTAACTCACACTATTCATCATTCCTAGCAAATTATCCTTCCTTTTGAGGGCTCCGCCTTCCAGAGCTTGTTTTCCTTTTTGCTTTGCTGGTTCAAGTGGAAAACGCTCTTTGAAGCCCCAAAAGCACTTATAAAAATGTGGTTTTTTATCCTACCTGACCAAAATTTTAGAGCTGAGGGAAGTCAGCTCCACACTGGCTCACCCAGAGCTGCTCTCTTCCCTCATGGCACATTTCCAGCAAGATCTCCAGAGTGGAATTTTGAGATTGTTTCAAATCAAATGCTCAATCCACAGCAATACCAGTACTAACAAAGCTTAGGAAGAATCAGGAGGAGAAGCTGCCTACAATACCATTGGGTGGGAGGGGAAAACAACCCCTGGGACAGCATCAGGGGACTGGATTACAGGCTGGCTCATGAGGTATCTCAAATTTGCTCTCATGAAGAGGCAGGAAGAAGAAGAGGGCTCACTGTACTCCAGGTTTGTGTGACTGCTGTTCCTCCTCCTTCCATCCAGCACTCTGGCTTTAATTTCCCTGCCTGCTTTCCATGTGCTGCTCTGAGGCAGCAGTAACAAATGTGCATCACAAATGTGCATTTTCGTGCACAGAACTGTGGGAACTTCATCCCTCTGTGACACAATGCAGTAAAGACACTGCAACGTCACACTGGAAATGACAGCACCCTGAAGACAGGGATTTTTTCCTAAAATCCATCCTTTTTTCTAGCCATAAATCAATGTTAATGGAAAAGCTGCCTCACAACTGAGAGGTTTCTTCTACATCAGCAGCAGGCACAAAGCCCCACAGAGAGAAGATGTGGCAGGAGCTGTGTTCTACTTTCCTTCATTGCAAAACACGAGTAAGAGGCTCAGTGTAACAGGAAAAGCCCTCTTTCTTTTGAAAACAGGTGCCAGAATCCGAGTAGAAGTGTTTTTACCTTCTGTGCTGTTTTTCAGCAGAAGAAAAGTTTATCTGGGAGTTTCTTGATGCCTTTGCAGCAGTCTGTACCAGGAGCTCCTGCACTCTGGAATGGAAAGCAGCACACAGCCCTGCTGCCACAGAGCTGCCACCAACACCCATTAGGGACCAGAGCCAGCAAAGTTCACGAGTTTGAGGCTTTTTTTTCCTCCTTTCACCAGCAGGAAGGAAACCTGGAACACCTTTCCCCACTACCTCTTTCACTGAAGGCAGGGAAGCCTCATGATGCAGGAGACAGGTATGAAGGCAAGACTTATCTCTGCTCTTCCCTCAAGTTCTGTATCTCAGAGGAAGAAAAAACAGACTTTTGCTTTCCAGCTTCTATTTCCTCTCTTCTGCTGCTACTGACACTGTGCTAATGCAAGGATTCACATTCATCATCTGAAAGGCAGCTAGAAAGTTGAGAACATGCAAATGTGGCCCATTAAAAAACAGACAAGTTCTGTTACAACATTCCTGAATGCCCTTCTTCAACAGCAGAGCCACACCACCATGGGAACAAATATCCTCATGGAGCCTTTCCCTAAAACCTGATTTACCCATGTGCCACACAGGCAATCACAGCCAACAATTCATCTTACTTGGTGAATAAATCCAACCTTCTCTCTCTCTCTCCAAGAATACTGCAGGTTTCATCTTCACAGTGATGTCCTTAAACAATCTACAGGGAAATGGAAACAGCCAGAAAAGGCAACACCCTCCCTCAGTATTATTGTGCAAGACTAACATAAATAAAATCTCCGTGGCAAAGGGATCTGGGACTCCCTCCCAAAGTCGTTGTCTTAGGAAAGAACAGGAATTTCAACTGGCCACTGGATAATTAAATATCATACCAGAAAAAGATGGAGGATAGACTAACAAAAAAAATAATCAAAGGTAATATTGCAACACGAATGGAAGGAATATATTAAATTCTTCTTGCTTCGGCGGTGTATCCCCCTCTACTCCTTACTTCTTTTTCTTTCTTTCCTGAACACAACGAGGACAAAACCTGTAGGAAAAAAAGAGGCAGCAGTTAGCTCCTGAAATGAACAGCACAGAGCCCGAGAACTGTTTTTAACATTTGTGCACAATTAAGCCTGTTTCTGACAGGCAATTTATTAATTTGATTAAAAGAGTGCATTAGATAAAAACAACAAGCCCATGATTCTTTCCAAGATATGCACACAGTAAAACCCTGAGAGGCCTTCAAAATCTGCCTCCAGAAGTGAAACAAAGAGGTACCTGGGTCTGTTTTAAGCACAGCCACAAGTAGTTTAATTTGAGCACACCTCAAATTAAACATGTCCCTGTTTACACAAGCCTCAGGTCAAAACCTGCTCTGTTTATCAGGCAGTTTTGCTCCCATCAGTACCTAAGACTTCTGTCTTAGGAAATGGATTTTAACAAGAAGGTTTGTCTTCTATCTTCTACCCTCAAAATAATCCCCAATCACAGAGGATGCAAACCCTCTGATGAGAAGAGCAAAGCTCCTTTGTCAGGGTCACAACAGGGTTTTAACTCTTGTTGAGGCAAACTGCAGCCTGATAAAAACCCCACAGCTGAATGCTGTCCCACTCACCATTTCCCTTTTGGTTTGGTGGTCAGGTCCACACATGCAAAGTGGAACCACTCGATCGGGCACTGCAAAAGAGAAAGGAAAAACCCACAGAGGAGATTCTTAGTGGCTCACAAACATTCCCATCGTTTGGTATGAGCTAACTGAGCAAGGACCCCCCTCCTTGGACTGTACAGGGCTGGGAAGGCAAGAAATATGAAAATCAATCATCTCTCAAGTGCTTACATCTGGGTTGTCACAGCCAATCATCTCTCCATAGGACACCTGGTGACACAGGCAGTAGGTGGGCTCGTTGGGATCCACTGGCATGTCCAGGACATCTGAGGGATGCACTGACAGGATGGTATCAGCAAACTCAGACCTGTGGGCAAGGACAGAGTCAGGACAAAACACTTCTCAGCTGCAGACAGCACCGTGTTACAAGCGCATGGCTCCCCACTGCCACAGGGCAGGGTTAGATGGGTACTGGGAAGAAATTCTTCCCTGTGAGGGTAGGGAAGCCCTGGCACAGGTTGCCTGGAAAAGCTGTGCCTCCTCCATTCCTGAAGTATTCCTGGCCAGGCTTGGAACAACCCAGGCTAGTGGAAGGTGTCCTTGTCCACTGCAGGGGCTGGAATGGGATGGTCTTTAAGGCCCCTACAAACCCATACCACTCTGGGATTTGGTGTTTCCAGGATGTAAATCCTACTTGGGAAAATTAGTGCTTTACAGTATCTTCCCTAAACCACACTGAGCCTGTGTTAGAGTTTGTATTACATTACCACAGCCCAGTAATTAAAATCATAAGGTAGGTTGGATCAAACACAGTATGACTGGAAAGAATTAAGAGAGGGATTTGCAGCTGTCATGAGTAAAGTAACAAACTATCATACAGATCACTCCTGGTTGTGGGTAGAATAACCTGTTTGGGGTTTTTCCCCAACCTGCTTCAATATAGGTTTTTTCTCATTGTCAGGCATGAGTGAAGCCTCTTACCCTGACAGGGATGTGCTGACATGCCAGTAGTAGTCCATAGAAACTACTTTTAGTTTCCTGCCACCTGAAAATATCATAATAAAATGGGCCCCTTTAATATAAATCCCATCTCAGAGAGGGGACATGCTTTCCTCCTCGCCTCTCAAAACCAAATCAGGTTATTCAATGCTACCTAGGAGACAATCCTTTGAAAACAACCCCCCAAAATTCTCCAAGATTTCTAGAACAGCAGCATAACATCAGTTTCTGTGGCCAAGTGAATTTCTTTTACCATCAAGACCACAAGCAACTATTAAAAATAGCTCTGTGACAAAAATCAAAGCTATTTTCTCCCAGCCTGCCAACAGCAACAGGGAGGCTGATCTTGTCCTTCCAGTCAGAGTGTTCCAAGCATGCTGAGCTTCCACATGCCAACCAAGGAGTTAATTAACAATGCTGGCCTGTCCTAAGCAAGACATTAATGAAATGGAGTAAGACCAGAACACTCTTAACAGTGCTCACCATCTGGACATGAGTCATAAATAGGGTAATATGAGCCTGTGGAAAATTCATGAAGTGTCAAGCCCAAGGCCCTGAAGTTGTGCCTGGCTCTGCCTTACCCTCCTTTGAGCTTCTTTTTCTTTGGTGTATCTTCTTCAGATGTTCTCCTGCCTCGACCACGAGAGCTTCTTTTGTCTTTCTGACTTCGTCCCTCTAGAAAGGAAGAACAACCCCCTCACTTCAGCACATCTGAGTGGCAGAAACATCCCCAGCTGTTCCTTTGATGCAGTTACTGGCTTGAAATCCCTATTGCATATGTAATTGAGTAATCCTTATTAGATATGTAATTGAATATGCTGACTGACATGCATTTTTAAGCCACAAATACACCAAATCAGTAACCACTGAGCACCAAACTCTTGTGTTTGCAGCTTTGGCAATAAAGCACTGCAGTATGTCAGCACAGGTCATAAACAGCATCACGCTTGATTAGACATGAAGTTTTTTTTTCCATCTCAGTGTATTTTTGAACACAGTTAATAGATTACTCAATAACTAACATAACTTTAGCTCCACCTCCTTGCTCCTACCCCTTATTTCATTGTTCAAAGGCATAAAGCTCTGCTGTGCTGCTGTATCCACATTCAAATGTAACTGTACTCACACAGTATTTCAGGATACGTAACAGAAACTGGCATTTTCTTTTGATTCCCACTTTCTCCCAAAACTAAGACTGTTACAGCAGTGCAGTTTTGGTACAGCACCCTCCTTAGAACCAGTAACAACCTCAGGATCAAACAGTGACAGTAAGTTTGATCCCAGCACCACACTTCTCTTCATCTCCTGCCCACTGTAAGAGCATTAAAAACAAACAGAACGACATATTTCTTTCCTTCCTCCAGAAACAACAGCCTATTTTACATCTCAGCCTTCCTGCTTTGATACTCTAAGTGCTGGAAAAAGCTCCCAATTGTGTAAAATTCACCCACTTTTCAGGCTTCTGGATGCAGGGGTTTCAAAGTCGCTGCCTTCCAGTTTGTCTTTGAGATCGGCTTCAAAGCGCGCCAGGTCCGCGTCCAGCCGGCGGATGTGCTTATCCACCTGCCCCAAGAGGAAACCACAAACTGAACTACAAAGAAACAGCCAAAAAAGAGCCCCAGCTGAAAACAGGAAGGGCTAAACTTGGCTGTTATCAGCATGAGCAGTGTGGTGGTGCAGAGCGAGGCACGGAAGGGGTACGGGCTGGGGAAAGGGAAACGGCGCACACAGAGGGGATGAGGAGGTGAAGCACAAGGATCCAACCCCTCCAGGAGCAGAAAGAAGGGGAAGAGAGGCAACAGAGGGTCAAAGCAACTCAGAGTAATGATTTCCAGAACAAAACAAGATGAGAGATGCTAAAAATAATGTGCTTGTCCCTGTGATTTTCAAAATTCCTTGAAATGTGTCGAGCAGAGCACACAGAGTTTTCCCTGGTCCTCCACTGTCATGTGAATCCAAGAAGTTTCACAATAAGCACAGACAGAGGCTGGCTATCCTCAACATCAAGTCAACACACATTAATTAAGGACCTGGTACTACCCTGGCTGCAAGAAAGTGACTTTCAGAACGGGGATTTCAACAGCCCCAAACTGTGCTGCTGCAGTAGTCTGCCATTAAATGAGTTCACTAGTTATCCAGGGCATTGATATTCCTGGGACATCACTTCCTTTTTTGCAGTATTTGATGGCAGCCAAACACCTACTGCAGCTGTGCAAAAGCCCAAGCATCTCTGCAAGCTGGACAACAAACACTCAGCACAGTCAAAGGGATTCCCCTCACTCAACTTCTATCCAGGAGATAAAACAAGTGGAGAGAAGAATTATCCAAGGGACAGAAGGGAAAAAAAAAAAAAAAAGTGGAAAGCTGCATCTTAAGAAATGGGATTTTCTCCCAAAGTCCACTGAAGAAATTTTTATGTCCAATAAACCAAGGCAGCTGAGCAGCATTCCTGCTGTTCCTCTACAACACACCACAGCAGCTGGCTTAAAGAAACCAAATTGCTTTCAACTAAGTGTGCCCCATATAAATTATCAGTGACAGAGAGCTGCTGGGGAGGGGGGAGTGGGTAAATTTGCTGGCATTATCACACAGCAGACAAGAACTGCTGATAAAGCCACCTCCAAGGGGGGTAAACTCACTAAATCTTCAGCAAAAGAGAAACTTGGTGCCAAAGGAGAAAGCTTTTTGGGGATGGCAACAGAGAGAAACATAAGCTTAAGGACTAAGTTTGTTTTTTGTGAGAAATTAAAGTCAAAAAGAAGAAAAAGTGAGGGGATGCTGACACTGTGAAGCACCTCCACATGCAGCATTCCAGAGGATGCCCGTTTTTCCATGGCTCACCATCTCATAGGTCTGCATGGCCAGCTGCACTTTGTCATCACTGTACTCCTTACACTTGCTGTAGGCACTCTGGATCTTCCTCAGGTGCTCCACCCTCTCCTCAGGTACCATGTTCTTCACAGACTCAATGTATGCTGCTGCCAGGCTGTCAATCTCTGCTTTCTTGTCTGGAAAAAAAGAAAAAAAAGCAGGTATTTTTGGTTTTCTATTTCCATTCAGGACACCCTTCCTGACAGCTGTTACACTCCCCTCAATTCCTCAGTGCATTTTCCTTCTGAAAACAAACCCAGTTAAGTTAAAGGTGTTCACTCTTTGGCACTTGTGGTGTGATTCTGCTTTCTCTAGTGTTCTACAGCTAATTTCAGAAGTTAATTTACAGTTAATTCACAGTTAAGATCAGGAACTGAACCCATGGGTTCACAAGTTTCAGCCTCTCTTCCCACACACAGAACATTTTAATTGTTGCACAGTCTCTTACAGCTCTTATGGTCCAAAATTAAAATAATTAACGTGCAGACAGATACCAACAAAAGCTTCAAAAAGAAAGAAAAAAATCATCCTGCAAGGCACACAGGAATCTAGAACTGGTTAGATACAGAAACACATGGAAGGAAGGCCATCCAAGTGGCCACTGAGTGGAGCGACCACAGAGCTATGAATTTAAACGGGAAACCAAATCAAGCCCTGCCATGCAAGCTGTACCCTCCCAGGAAAGCAGCAAACACCGCAGAGCACTCAGCCCGAGGGAAGGAACAGCCACGGCCTCTAAAGCCCGGCCTCCAGCGGCCTCTAAAGCCCGTCCTTCAGGCCGGGCTCTCCCTGCCTCTGCTCGCCGAAACGCTGCACGCACCTTCTGTTCTCTGATCCAGCTCCCGCATCAGCTGGAAGTTCCTCTGCAGCTCGCATGGCAGATTCTCAATACCTACAATAAAAACGCTACTAAATGCTCTGAAGAACCATGTCAATGGCAGGTGTCCCTGCCCGTGGCAGGGGCTGGAACGACATGAGCTCCAAGGTCCTTCCCAACCAAACCAAACCAAACCGAACCCATCCTGCGAGCCACGCACCGTGAGCGCCCGCTCACCTCAGCGGAGCGTGAGCACCTGCCTGGCTGCTGGGAGCTGGGCCGGCACCACGGCCCAGCCAGGGGCAGCGGGACCCCGAGCGGAGGCAGGGGACAGCAGCGGGACCCCCGAGCGGACGGAGGGGACAGCAGCGGGACCCCCGCCCCGCTGACCCCCACAGCCGCCATGGCCTCACGCCCCCACTCCCCAGCGCGCATCGCTGACGTAGCCCGGCGCCGGCTGATGACGCAAGCAGCGCCACCACCCCCCCACTCCCCCGCGCTGCCCGTGGCGCAGTTTTAATTCCCGCGCCGCCGCCGCCCCCGCCCCAATCCCGCCGCCCCCGGCCCGTGCCCCGGCCCGTTCCGTCCCGGCCCTTCCGCCGCCCCCGCCCCGCGCTCACTGTCCAGGTAGTGCTCCAGGTACATGGCAGTCGCCATCTTGCGGCCCGCGCGCCGCTCCCCGCCGCCCGCCGGGCCCGCATGACAAGGCCCGCGGCCTCATCCCGTATTCACGGCCCGCGCGCCTCCCATTGGCCGCCGCCGGCGGGGGCGCTGCATATTCATGAGGGGCGGGGCGCGCGGCGATTGGCGGGCGCGGCGGAAGGGGCGGGGCGGGGCCGGCATGGCGGCGCGGCGCGGGGCGCTGATCGCGCTGGAGGGCGTGGACCGCGCCGGCAAGAGCACGCAGGGCCGGCGGCTCGTGGAGGCCCTCAGGGAGGCCGGGCACCGCGCCGACCTCCTCCGCTTCCCCGGTACGGCGCGGCGCGGCGCGGCGCGGCGGAGGGAGGAAGCGGGCGGGGGACGGCCGGCGCGCCCGAGCTGTGGGCGGGCTCTGCGTTTGAACGGAGGGACCGCCCCAGGCCTGAGCGATAAACCCCTCCCATCCCGGACAGACAGACAGACTCATCCTGGACGGACCGAGCTCCTCTCCCCAGCCTGTCACAGTCTGGTGGATCCAGCCCCTTATGGACTGACCTTCTCCCACCTGTGACAAATAAACATCCCCCTCACCCGGGACAGACCTCCTGCCACCCCTGACGGACAGACAGACCCTGCCCTGCTCAGACCACCTCCCACTTGTGACAGACAGACCCCCCCCAGACAGATGGACACCCCTCTGGGAAGAGCACTCTGGGGCAGCCTTTGCATCTCCTGTCTTTCCTGCAGACAGAACGACAGAGATTGGGCAGCTGATCAGCTCCTACCTGGGGAGGGAGAAGAACCTGGAGGACCACACCATCCACCTGCTCTTCTCTGCCAACCGCTGGGAGCACGTGTAAAGATGATGTTTGCTCGGTTGTGAAAGAAAAACGGGTGGTGTTGGAGCCCACGGGGTTTGAGCTTGCAGTGGGCACAGAAAGTTCAAGAATGTGATCTGGTTCAGACAGGAGAACAGGCTGGAAATGGTGTCTGAAGGACTCTTACAGCTTTGGATTTAATCACAGATTGGTGTGGGTTGGGAGGGACCTTACAGCCCAGCCAGTTCCACCCCCTGCCATGGCAGGGACACCTTCCACTGTCCCAGGCTGCTCCAAGCCCCATCCAACCTGGCCTTGGGCACTTCCAGGGATCCAGGGGCAGCCACAGCTTCCCTGGGCACCCTGTCCACAGCCTCACCACCCTCACAGGGAAGAATTTCTTCCCAATAGCCCATCTAACCCTGCCCTTGTAATCTTCGATCAGATTTGGGGTTTTTTTTAATCATTGGTGCCATATTTCCACCTCCCGTGCTGCATTGGATTAAAAAATTGGGCAGGTGAGACTGAACCAGTTCAGACTGTGAACTTACACCTTGCTTTGCAGGCAGTCCCTGACAGTGCTTAAGGAATTGTGCCCAGATTTCCCCTGCAGCCAAAGGCTACGTTCAGCCATAACTGCCTGTCCTTCAGTCACAGAGCCTGTGTGTGAACATGGGGAAATCAGTGTTGGCTGCTGTTTTTACCTGGAAACACAGATTCCAAAATGTTCTCATTTTACAGAAAAGCTTTGCTGGCTCTGCTGTGGTGGCAGTGCCAGTTAAGCTGGGAGAACAGAAAGCACAGAAGTCTCACAGACTCTCTCAATCTCACAGAAGTGAGCTCTAAGAAGAAGTGTCATGAATAAAGGTGGCAGAGTATATCACAAAACCTGCTGTACCACCTAGAAAGGGAAGAGGACTGAGCTGTCCATGTTAATATAGTTCATCTTTGAGCTTGCTTGTGATCCCTGGAGCTGCCTAGAGCAGTGCCCAGTGCTGGCACCCTGAGTTTGGGTGCCATCAAAGGGTATTTGGTCAGTGCCTGGTGGAGAATACAAACAGCTCTTCACCTGCCACCTGCATCACAGCTACCTCCCTTAGTGATGGAGCCAGTCTTGGAGTTTTAGATGAGATCCTTTCATTGCTGTCACCATAAAGGAGTGCAGCTTTGTTATTTTATCTCCCCATGGTTTCAGACCGATGATGAAGGAGAAGCTGCAGCAGGGGATCACGGTGGTGGTTGACAGATACGCCTTCTCTGGAGTGGCCTTCACAAGTGCCAAAGGGGTGAGTGACACCTGCAGCAGCCCCTGCCCCCCTCTCTGCTTGGGGAGTCAGCCCCAGGCTGTTGGTGTGAATGGCCCAGGGGCCATTCCTCTGGGAGATGAGGGATGGAGGTTTCAGCTCAGATGTTAACGTGGGTCCACCCTTCCCCAGAACAAGCAGAGAAACTTATTTGGTGACTTTTTGTAAGTCTGGACAGACTGCTGGGCTGGAAGCTGACCTGTGTGACTCTGGAGAATGATTCTGGGAGTTTATGGAAGACTCTCTGTACTTGCTCAGGCTGCTGGCCCATCAATTTGTGGAACAGAACCACATACATTAGAAAAGACCTGTGGAATTCAGCCTCCAGCAGGGCTGACATAAGCAGGCTGCTTGGGCCTACATCCAGCCAAGGTCTGAGTATCTTCAGGGATGTATATCCATTCCTTTCTGGGTTCTTCTCTGCTCACCTTCAGAGTAAAAGTGATTTTCTTCATTTAGCCTGAATTGCTGGCATTCCCACTTGTGCCTTTTGGCTTTCAGAACAAGTCAGCTCTGTCAGCCTCCCTTGGAGCCATTCTGCACAGACACTCTTGTCCCACTCCATCAGAAGTGTCCTGTTCCTGCTGAGCAGCCATCAATCCTCTAAGAGTGGTCACAGAAGCTCCAGCCATGCCTGCAGCACCAGCTGTGACCTGCATTCATTCCTGCCCAAGCCTTTCCTGCTTCCTGCAAAGACTGAGGAGATCCTGGGCCCCAAGCCCTGCACTCCCACCTGCATCTTCTCCCATCCTCATGCTTTCCTGGACACTGTGTGGCTTGAGACAGATGCATCAAAGCATTGAGGTGCTAACCAGGTGTCTGCAAAAGCCCCACATTAAGAGCCAGGATGTGTAACATGAGCTGAGTCACCCCAAAATAATGACCCCAAATCCACATGGGCACAGCAAGGAATGTTCTGCTACTTTCTGGTGAGGGTAAAAGGGTGTCTTAAAGTGTCTGCATTTGTTTGAATGTAGCTGGTGACTGCAGGGCTCAGCCATGTGGATGCCACCCTTGGGAAGCAGGGATGGCATCTTTTGCTGCTGGAATGGGCCTCCTCTGCTTATTAAAAGGATGGAGTTTGGCATGTTTTTCACTCAAGAAGCATTCCAGGAGTTGATGTCCGTACCTAACACAAAAGTCTGCTGGCTGCCAGATCTCACTCCCAAGATGTTGTGGCACTTTCAGCTTCTCTTACCCCCTCGTGGGATTGAAAAACCCACTGCACATACATCCCAAAAATACCCAGACTACCAGGATACAGAATCTGGGGAGAAACTGGAGGGCAGTTGTGCCAGCTCCTCTTAGAGGGATGTAAGATGTGGATGAGCAGTAAGTGGACTCTGTAGTCTCACCAACATCAAGGATTCACATGCCCTGGTGAAAGTAGTGAGACAAGTCAGCAAAATCCAAAAGATGGAAAACTGCATCTGTTGTGTGTGGGCTGAAATTCCAGGAAAGGTGAGTATTGGGAAGGAGCCTCTGTGGGCTCAGAGAGATCTGCATTGCAGCTGTGTGCTGTTTGTGTTTGGGAGCAGCTTTCTGTTGGACTGAGCAAGTTTTGGAGTGGTGATGGCTGTGTGGAGGCTCAGAACGTGCCTTGGTAGAGCTCAGATGGGATCTACAGAAGAGGCATGAAAAACTGTCACTCTCCAACTTAAATAGGCACAGGAGGTGCTGAACACCTGACAAAACCTACTCACTCCCAAATGAGAAGGACTGAATTCCCACATGGTAAGCTGGGCTGTCACCTGTTCAGTTCATGGCCTGTGCTGAGTGCTTTGGGTTGCAATTCCTGCCATCCTTGGCTCTTCCTTTTCCACCTCACTCTCCAGCCAACCTGCTGCTTTCCTGTCTTTGTGTGTGTCTCACCTCAAACCCTCTTGTCTTTGCTTGGGGCAGAACTTTGGCCTGGACTGGTGCAAACAGCCTGATGTTGGACTCCCAAAGCCAGACCTGATCCTGTTCCTCCAGTTAAACCCAGAAGCAGCAGCAGAACGAGGCAACTTTGGACAGGAACGTTATGAGACCAGCTCCTTCCAAGAGAAAGTTCTTCAGTCCTTCTATTGCCTCATGGAGGACAAGTCCCTAAACTGGAAGGTGAGGAATTAACTCTAATGGGTTTGTCATGGACTGGGGTGGGGGTCTCTAGTGAGAGCTCCCAAATTTTGCCTGTCACATTCCTGTGCTGCCCCTTCCCACTTCTGCTCAGTGGGACACGCTGGGGACCAGCCAAGGGCACTGTGAGATGTGGCAGAGAGGGCACTTCCCTGTTCCAGGAGACCCTGGTCAGCTCTTGGTGCAGCTGGGATGAATCCCTAGCTTACCTGCCTCTGTCACACACCCCAGAGACTGCCAGCAAACAACATGCAGCAGCAGTTCTTTCTGTTTCCCTTCACCCACCCTCACATCTACTTCTTAAATGCCTATTCCTACACTGATTTCTCCAAAATCCACTCCAGAAACTGCCGAGAGGAGGTGTAATTAGCTCATTTCACTACTCAGGAAGAATAACACTGAGTAATGGGGGGTAAACAGATGTTGACAACAAGGTTTTTCTCATTTCTGTATTCTCTGTTAACTGTCCTGTATTTTTGTTGTCTTGGAAACAGACAGTGGATGCTTCAAAGAGCATTGAAGACTTGCACAGAGAAATCAAGTCCATTGCAAAGGAAACTATGCTGGATGTTCAGAATAAACCCTTGGGAGAACTCTGGAAATGAAACTTCATACAGGTTAAAAAGAGTAAGGTCAAAATGCAACGGTCACTTCTTGGATCTTCTGCACTTGGATGACTGTGACACCCCAGCAGCTACAGCTTAGATCCTGTGTATTCTTTTGGGTCCAACATGCTGCTGATGTCCTTATCATTATCTGCTCCTCCCTTCCAGCCTGCAGAGTCCCTTCTGCATTTTTTAAATGAGTATGCCATGAGTGGGTATCAAATTCCTTGTCAAAACCCCCCTCTCCCAAGCTCCTGTTCCAGCTCCACTCCTGGAGTGCAGGGCCATCCCTGGACACGACAGTTCCCATTTTTAGGGAATTGCCACGTTTCTGATCATTCATCCTCTCTAGAAAGTGCATCCCCCCCCATGCTAAAACCAGTTTGTAGAGGATTTGCTAATAAATTACTCTTTTAAGCATTTGGCACAGGGCATTTTTTTTCCAGTATGATCATTTATCTTCTAGAACGGATATACGGGAGGTGACAGTGCTGCAGCTCAGCCACTAAATCCAAGGAAAACTGTTTGCTAGAGCTGTGGAAAAAAAGGGAGAGGTGAATTCAAGCCTTCTCCCCAGCTGTGAGCAGGTAAGAACCTGAAATAGATGGATGAGCTCATAGCAAGGCCAGTTTGGAGGACAAGTGGCACATAAATCGTTTTAGACTGGCCAAGATGAGAGGAACCTGGGGCTCCTGCACACACCCCAGTGCAGTGTGAAAGCAGAGCAGCTACAAACCACCTAAATCAGCAGAACAAACTGGAATGTTAATCATTTCCAAGGGACACTGAGAGATGGACATGGCCAGGGGAGTTCAGGTCTCTGCTGGCTGTTTGACTCACCTTCCAGTAGGGGGGACTGCTCTGATCTCCACAGACTAACTCCTCTCTAACTCAGAGACAGGCAGAGTGAACTGATTCAGGAGCAGGGAGAGGAAGCTAAATATTTAAAACATTGGTAATACAAACATCAGCTACAGTGGCAAAAGCTTCCCTCCACAGCTGCCCAGCCCTTGGCAGCCAGACACTCCTGGTGAAGGAGGTGAGCCCCTGCAATGCTGCATCAGGCCCTGACAGTAAAACTGGGACAAGGAAATGCTGAAAAGCCAGAAATGCCTGTTAAAGATCTAAGAGAGCTGAGCTTAGCTCTGCTATTGGGGTTGTGTTAACACTCGGGTAAAATCTTGTCTGGCAGAGCTGTCCTTAAACATACAACCATGAATGTGAAATAAACAGTAGAATCACAGACTGATTTGGGCTAGAAAGGGATCTTAAGGGTCACCTTTTTCCATGTCAGGGACACCTTCCACTATCCCAGGGAGGTCCAAGCCCTGTCCAAGCTGGCCTTGGACACCTCAGGGATGGGGCAGCCACAGCTGCTCTGGGCACCCTGTGCCAGGGCCTCCCCACCCTCACAGGGAACAATTCCTTCCCAATATCCCATCTAACCCTGCCCTCTGGCAGTGGGAAGCCATTCCCCCTTGTCCTGTCCCTCCAGGCCCTTGTCCAAAGTCCTTCTCCAGCTCCCCTGGAGCCCTGTACACACTGGGCTCTCCTGGTGTACTGCATACTACCCACCACTGCCTTCATCGTGTGCAAGGACATCAGGACAGGCAAAGATTTTACATCTGTTTATTCAGATAGAAATTGAAAGCAGATGAATGGAGCACAGCCCCACTTCCTCTGCTGCCTCTTCCCCTGACTACAAGAGAGAAGAGGAGAAGCAGGCAGAAAGCAGCAAATAATAATTTAGTGACAGAAGCATTGTGGTTCCCAATTCAAACCTCTGCTTTCGGGTATCACAGGGACAGTTAGAGCATCTGTAGGTCAGTCACAGGGGAAACAGGTCAATTCTAGCCTGGTGGCACCACCCTTGGGCACACCACCATCATCTGACAGGTTCCAAACCTGAATGCACAAACCAAAGCCTTGTAAACAGGGTTGAAGTGTGCAGCACACACCAAGGAAACCATGGCAGCACTTCCCTAGCAGTGTGCATGGAGACAGCTCCCCTCCACGGTTTACCCTTCTCTCTGTGGAGAAGGGCCCCAGGCAGAGCTGCCAACTGCAAGTAGCTAAAATTTCCAGTATATTTGGACCTTCTCAAGGCACACTGCCCTTCTTGGGATGGTCACCTGACAGGGGTTTCTCCAGGTTAGCTCCTACAGCACCTCTGGCTGCACTCTGCAGGGAGGGGAGCTGGCAGAGGCAAGGTACTGACACAGCTCAGAAACCTACTCGACCTTCAGGCACCTCTTCTGCTTTAGAAAGGGAATGTCTGACAGGAGTAGCTGGAGGAAGAGCTGACCAACCCACCCAGGGCACCTCAATGGGTTTTACAATTTGGGTTTTTGGCAGGACATCGCTCCCTAGTCATCATGCCAGCACATTGGTGGACAGGCAGAAGCCTGGAACATGCCTGGCAGATCTCTGCTGTCTTGTTTCAGCTCTCCCAGCTCTGGACTCTTTTTTTCCAGGGCTGTGGAATTCAGTTTTCTGTTCAAAGCAGCTTTCCTGAAGGTACTTGCAGTAGAGACTACTCCATTGTAGAAGCACATGGATTGACTCACTGAGCAACACACACATGTTCTACTCTTCCATTCCTTCTGTTATTTAAACTGGGATTGAGATGCTCCCCAGCAGCATAGCACTGCTCCAACACTTCACTCATTGAATTCCCAGTCACTTAGAAATTCCCTCAATTCCTTTCTATAGGTTGTGGACAGGAGAGGTAGTGCTGAGTGTCCTGCAGAGCATGAACAGGAGTTGTACCGTAGGGACCTGCACTCCGGAGGCTTCACAGCTGTCTGTGGGACATGGCTGCTGTTCCCTGGCATTGTGAGCTGCAGTCCAGGTTGGCCAGTGAGAAGGAAAGCTGCTAAAGGCATTAACTGGACCTTTCTCCTGCTAAATGACGGGTGGGCTCTACTTAAGCTTCAGAGGGGAGTCCCCATGGAAGGATTCAGCGCTCTAACGATTTCCGTGCCTCCCCCGGAAGGCCCAGCTGACCTGCTGATGTAAGATAGGCTTTGAACTCCTAAGCACCACTGCATCCATCTCCCAGCAGCTGTTAGCTGCTGAGCAATTCCAACTGCAGCCAGTAAGGCTGTAACACCCTCTGGGTTCTTCATCCCACTGCAGACACTGCGCGCTCCGCTCCGAGGCTGCACGGAATGCCAGGATGGACGGGAGGCAGGGATGGCAGCAAGCGCCTATGAAAACCGGTAGCCCCAGGCTCTCGAAGGAGCTTCCCTCCCCCCTTCTCCCCACACATACACAAATTTGCAGAGTCAGTTTCCTATTTGTTTTCAAAGGGACAGGATTTCAAAGTCTTCATCTTCTGAGTCAAAGAACCTTTCCAATCTGTCGGCATCAGAGGAGTCTGGAAGAGAAGAAGAAGAAAGCGCTGCCTCAGTGGGATGCCGTGACTGTCGGTGAGAGCAGCAGCTGGAGGGCATCACAACTGGAGTGCCAAGTGCCTACAAGTTCCAAAACTCAGTGACAAACCTGAGTGAGGGCTCCGAGGAGGCTAAGAACATGTCAGTGGTATGGAAAATGCCCTGGAGAGAATTACATGGAGCACAGAAGCACGTCATCTTTCACAGATCCAAACACATTTCTGCTGCCACTGTTTTGTACAACCTTCCTGTGCCCCAGCTCTGCATTAGCAGGAGACTGTTCTGCCTCAAGAGGCTCAGAACAGGAGAACTTGCTCAGGTCTGGACTAATACCCATGAAGATTTCTGACCCAATTAAGAGATACATTTACCCTTATGTATTAGGGAATAATTTCTACTATAGTTGTTTTTGATGCAACTATTAGGGAATGTAATTACAACATGCACTCTCCTAAAAGCAATTAGCACAGCTCACTTTGTGAGGAAAAGTAATGTTAGTTGATCCCACCTCTCTACCCTTCCATCTACATGGTGAAGAAGGAGCTCACACTTAAAGGGGAAGGAAGCACTTTAGCACAGGGGGGAAGGAGAAACCTTTATTAGTTCAGGCTGGACAGCTACAGAATCCCAGAATGGTTTGGGTTGGAGGGGACCTTAAAGATCATCCAGTCCTGCCCCCCTGCCATGGGCAGGAATACCTTCCACTATCCCAGGGAAGTCCCAGCCCTGTTCAACCTGACCTTGGACACTTCCATGGATGGGGCAGCCACAGCTTCTGTGAGCAACCTGTGCCAGGGCCTCACCTCCCTCACAGGGAGGAATTCCTTCCCAATATCCCATCTAACCCTGCCCCCTCTGGCAGTGGGAAGCCATTCCCACTTGTCCTATCACTGTGTGCCCTCTTGAGCTTTCTTGGAACCCCTTTAGGCCCTGAAAGGGGCTCAAAGTTCAATTACTCCTTCTAGTGAGAAACAGGACTAACAGAAATGAATGCCCTTGACACATGGGAGAAGCTCTACAAGCCAGGGAAGAGGGAGAAGGACAAGTAGTCCATTACAAAAACATTTTTAGGAGTAGGAAAAACATTAGGGACAATTTAAGACAGGCAAGGATCAATTGACAGTTTAAGGGAACTGAGCATGCTTAACAGCAAAGAAAGTGTGATAATGAAAGCTTTTAAGGAGGGAGGGCAGGGAGAGAGAGAGAGCAGAAGTGCAGGGTGCAGGTTGCCAGGAGGCCTCCCCATGCCTGGAGACAGGATAGGCTTGCCCACACACACTGACTGCTCTTGGCAGAAGCAGCCAATGGCTTTATCTCCTGCAATGTTTGCTCATGTCATTAATGTGATAAGCAAAGTCTGACAGGCAAGGTTAGGGCCCAGCACTTGTCCTTTTTCCCACTGGTAATGGTACATGCCAAGAAGGAGTGCCTTATGCTGGAACTAAGTGTGACCAGCCCTGTCTTGGAGCATTTTCATTACCTACAAACTCATTTTCAGCATTTTCACTGGACACTTTTGATTGCTCCAAGCATCCCTTCAGAAACCAGAGAGTCACAGGCTGCCAGGACAGCCTGTTAGCTTGTTTGTTCTTCTGCTCAGTGAATTATTTTTAGAATAATTCACAGATTATTCTAAAAACCATCCTGAGACACCGTGGGATCTGCAAACCCCTAGCTGAAAGCTGAAGAACGACATCAATTGACCCAAGAACTCCAGGTTAAATTCCAGGTGGAACAGGAACATTCTAAAAGCCCTCATGTAATTCCAGATGATTTCCAGAAAGCCAGAGGGACGGGCTCACCCTCAGCTCTCCCTCCCTGCGTGGCCTCACCTGGTGTGAGATTGAGGACGTCGGGGTTGGAGAAGTGTGAGGGCTGGCGTTCCACCAGCTCGAACATGGGCAGCGCTCCTCTGACCAGGGACAGCTGTGGAGACAGAGCACAGCCGTGAGAACCACAGCTCTGCACTGCTGCTGCACTGCAGGGGTAAGCATCATCTCTTGGGACTTCTCTGTAGCTGGGAAAATGTTTTTCAAAGCTTTTGAATCACATCATCAACAGGATTTCAGAGCTATGCTCCTTTTGGTAGTTTAATAAAGTATTTTAGTGTGCTTAAAATGGGGTCACGCTGCAGATAACATGGTCTCTATGCAGTGGTTTGGAAACAAAACAATACCTGATATTCCTTTCCCAGGGACAGAGAATCAGAGAGAGGGAGAGAGAGGGAAACTGGAAAATAACTCCAAGATCTTTTGAGCCCAACCATTCCCCCATCACTGCCAATATCACCACTAAACCATGTCCCCAAGTCACATCCACCTGCCTTTTGAACACTTCCCAGGATGGGGACTCCGCCACTTCCCTGGGCCTGTTCCAATGTCTGACCAGATCTATAAACACAAACCTTTCTGATTTGCTGGCACCAGTCATTAAAGTCTGCCTCCGTGTTGCAGAAAAAGCCCTGAAAAAAAAAAAGGAAGAAAAAGACTTTATCTTTCTATATTTTAGATTGATCATCTCAGTTTTAAGGCCCTGTGTCAACACTGAGTACCATGATCAGAACTGGGAGGAGTTACTACTCCTGACTGCCTTGCTTTAAAAATGTGCCTCACACTGCCCTGTTAAACTGAACACTCCATAAAGGCTTGATGTGACCAGGCTATCCAAGTGCTGGAATCCTCAATATTTTCTTTGCTGCAGAAGGAAAACCAGGAGGAGCAAAGGAAACAAAGGGCAGGCATCTCAGGTTCAACAGAAAACAAGCCATGGTGCATCATCATATGGATTCAGGAATGGAATTCAGGTCTGCCCACCAAAAGTCTGGAATCAAAGCCCAAACTAAACCCCAGAGACTGACACTGCTCCATGAGGAATGGTATTTAACTGCCATACAAGGGGGACTTCCCTGAGACAAGCCACTCTCTGTGAGGAGCTGCTCTACCAGTGTCACCAAACCCCAGGGCAGCACTTTCCCAGAACACAGCACCACACGGTACCCAGCCCTTCACCACTGGCTCTCCCTGTGGAACAGGGGGACCCCAGCCCTGCCCCTGGGGTGCTGGGGCACAGGAGGAGCAGGACACACCACGGCAATGGAGGGGTCGAGCTCGGCGATGCTCATCCTGCACGGGGGGTGCTGGCAGTGGAAGCTCTCGTCGGGGAGGCAGCCGCTGTCACCGGGCTCCACCGCCGGCTGCGTGGTGTGGGGGTCCAGGTAAATGAGCTCCTCACCTGGGCACAAGGCAAGGACACATCAACAGGATGCCACAAGGTGAGGAGTGCTGAGATAGAAGGAGGAGGAGGAGCAACGGCAGAGCCAGCTCTCATAACCACACAGAGGAATCCACATTCCAGGGACATCTTGCTTTCAGCCACTTCCCCAAATGCTTCTCAGCCAGGCACTGCTGCCAGCACAACCACGGTGGCCACTCCACTGTGACACCCTGGCACTGAGGCACAGGCACTATGTGGGTATTCTTCCTGCTCATCCCTTCCTGGGTGAGCTCAAATAGACCCCAGAAATCTAAAGCACAAATAACCTGAGGTCTCTGGCAGAGAGGAAACCACAGGGAAGGAAGAGAGTAATAGGAGTTGGAAGGGTTTGAGGAACGCCTAAAGAACAGTTAAATCCAGCCAAGCTGCAGAGGGAGGTCAGCTCTGAATGCAGGGAGCAGGCTCTATGCACTCCACAGACCACATTTCATGTTATGCAGTGCAAGTTTATGGCCACTGTTCCAATCTACATCACTCAGGTAAGAGGTTCAGCCCACAGCAGCCTTCCATGCTTCCAGCAGGAAAGGAGAACCCTGCAGCATGCACCACAGGCTAAGCAGGAGTGTGTGCCACCCCATAAGCAATTTTTAGGCAGAGGGAGAGGCTTTGGACAGTCTCTGCAGCCCTCTGGGCACTCACCTACATAGCCAATGAAGTAGTGAGCACTGTTTGGCTTCCCTCCGATCACTCCCAGGGACTGGGGCATCATGAAGCAGTGCTGGAAAAGCAACACAGAAAACACACAGCTGACAGACAGTGAAACAGCAGGTGGCAACAAAGGCAAACATCCAAAAATGCAGTGGGAAAGATGGACAGGGACATGGAAAATCAGCAACTCTAGCAGCAAAACCAGCCATTTCTGGAGAAAATCTCCATCAGGCTGCAACACAGGGCTTTCTAGGAACATGGAAGCAGCTCAAAAACACTTTTAACTGCTGACAGGAGTAGACAGGTGGACCAAATGAGAGAAGCTGCACTACTCCAGGACTTGGTATGGGCAGGTCTTGGCTCTGCTGCAATCAGTGCCAAGATCCCTGAAGCTGTCATCAGGTTGCAACAGTGCTCTCAGGAGGGAGCAAGCATTCAGGAAACAGTTTAAGTTCTTTATCCACCTGGAGCAGCCAAGTATGATCTATTGAGTTAAGAGAAGTAACCTCCCACAAATCTGAATCTGGAGGTCTCTTACCCAAGCTCAGAGCTTGCTAGCATTGTGCTCCCTGTCTTCTGTACACCCTAAATTCTGCAGCTTCTCAATACTCCAACCTGCAACCACCTGACAGCTCTTAGCCTCAGTGTGCAGCACAAATTCAGCATCTGAGCCACGGGGAGTGTGCAACACTGTATTAATTAACACTCAGGCCCCCACCAAGCAGGGTATAGCTGTGCTGAACAAAGGTTCAGCAGGTTGATACCATCTGCACACAAAGAGAGGCTGAGATCTAAGCTGTGAAGTAAAATCCTCAAAAGCACAAAAAACCCAACCCAACCAGAAAAGGCCCAACCTCTCAAGCCCTCACGTTTTCCTGACTACAGCTTTCAAGAACCTATATCCTGATCTCTGACAAGGACTGTCTCTCAACACATTTTTCTTCTGCAATAACTTCTTAGCAATTACTGAATTCACAACAGGATCCTTTAGCATCCCCCCAGCAGGAATTCAGCTCCAGATTCCCTACCTTTAGTGTTTCAATGTAGGCTTCATTGATCTCTGTGAGCCCGAGGCGGAGAGGTATCAGCAGCACCAGTGGTTTCCACAGGGTGAGCCTCCCTCTGAGCCCATCCTCTGGGCACCCATTGTAGAGCACATCTGACTCCAGGGCAGGGCATGCTGCAGCTCCAGCACATGGCACATTGGACTGGCACAGCCTCCCTATGGAAAGGGAACAGGAGCACAAAGCATCAGGACTCTGTTCCCAGACCTTCTGTCATTCCTCTGATCAACAACTGCTCTTTACCAGAAGCCTACAACACTTAAACCCAAGAGGAGCTTGAAGAGGTCGAGTGCTGGGGCTGTGTGATGTGTGCTGAGCTCACACCAAGCCACAGCAGCTTGTACTCACAGCTACCAACTGCTGGGCAGCAAAAATGCAAATTCTTCCAGAATGCAAATTCTTCCGAGCAACCACCTGTGCCAACAAAGCTGGAGGGGTTGATTAGCAGGTCAGACAACTGTCCTGAATTGACAAAGCTTGCAGGCAGAAAGAGGAAAGTTCTGGAGTGTTCAGCTCCAGAGGAGTTCATGAATGAAGTGAGTGAGGACAGCATTATGAATTAACCGAGGAAATATTCACCTGCTATTAAGTGCTGCAGCAAGATACAAACATGGCATCTGTCTAGAAAAGTTGTAACTTTCATAAAGGTCACAAAAACCTTCATAAATTTTCTTGAAAAATTCACAAGCTACTTTACAGACCTAAAGCAGTATGGTCATTAAACTCTGCAATTTCACCATGAGCTCTGCCTCTAAGATATGGGGCAGCAGAACTCCTCAGGGCACACACATGACATAAGCACTCTGCATCCTCATCCTAAAGGCTTGACAAACACACAGCCAGGCTGTAATGCATCCAGGTTATGTAAATTCTGGTCCAGAAACAACTCCAAGCCTACTTGTCTCACTGGCCAGTTTAATTACTTGCTGGGTGTGTGGGGAAAAAAAAAACCCAACCCAAACCCCAAAGAAACCCACAGCATGATTAAAGAACCATGAAGCCAAGGCAGCTGGACAGAATGCCAGAGGCTTATTTAATTTATTCCCAGCTTAAATTGAATGCCAGGACACTCCAGCAGGTAGGATGTGATGTAAACAAACACCTTAATCACCAGCCATTTGCTATTTCAGCTGGGTATTTGTTCACTACTGACAGCTTCAAACCCAGCTGAATGAGGACAATATTACACCCAAATTTAGAAGAAATAGGACTTTGATCTAAAGCCTCAGGAGGAGAGACAAACTGCACAGATGTTTGCAGCTCCTCCCTGTAAGGTGTATGTGTGCATTTGATGCACAGACATGGTTACCAGAGGTTCTGAGGAAACTCAAAGTCGTTATTTGTAGCCATTTCTCCTGTTAAAGCAGGCTTTTTATTGCAGTAGCCTGCCTGTCCAGATGATCTGAAATCAGCTGCCAAGCCAGGGCTGCTGCTGCATGGGGTGTCACTGCAGGTTTCCTCATCAGGCAAAGCACGTGGCAATCCTGCACTGTGTATGAACATATTTACCTGCAGTTTAAGCAGCAGAGAGCTTGGCACAGGCTAAATTCACCCTGCTATCTGGCATGCTTGGCAGTTCTGTGGTGCCACAGCAGAGCAGAACCTGCCTAAAGCCTCCCAGCTGGATCCAAACCATTTACTGCAAACATATTCCTACAGATCTGACACAACACCCCTCCTGCTGCAGCTGCTGCTGGCAGGTACTGGCTTCAACTGCCTTGGATTTTCACCACCTTTGTGATTCTCCTCCATCTCAGGTCTAGCTGAGATGCCCTTTCTCATGGAACACTGAGACAGAAGGGATAAAGATTTCTGTTTCTTCAGTGCTGTAACAAAAGGCATTTCCTGTCCACCTCTGGCTGAACCCTATCAGTGACAGAATTAACAGATGCATGAAAAAACATTACTTTTATCCACAATGTTTGGGGCACAAGGTACCAAACACAAACCTACAGACACGTAACACATCAGACCCATTCACACAGTGACTTTCAGGCCCTGACCAGGTACATTATGATCCACATTTGAGGAAAACAAGCACACACACCCATGCCCATGACAAGTTGTATGGACATGTCACTTGAAGCAGCATTAGTGCTGAACAGCCAGGGCCACACAGACAGAGCCTGCAGCACACCTGAGCCTCATAGCCAGCATGCTTCAGCTCTAGAAGTGAGATCTCCAGACTGAAGATGAAAGATAATCCAATTTCTGTTTTAAAACTGGCCTTTGTTTAAGCCAAGGGCATCAGCACATGCCTTCAGCTAAGGTTAGGCACACACTTCTCTGTCAGACCCTACTGAGCCTACCTGACAAGAGACGTGACTTTACAAAGTGACTGTCCTGCACTCCAGGCAAAAGTTGCCTGGCTATTGATCCTGGCCCTGTGGCAGCCAAGCCAGCCTAAATCACCATGTCACCTGTAACCCCACACCAGCTGTTTGAGAGCACTGCTGGGTGGGCTCACTGCCTCAGGAATTAGCCTGAAGCAAGCCATGGGAAGGCTGCTGAGGCCAGGACCATGCAGGGCTGCAGCAACCAGCAGTGCAGGTGCTCAGCTTTGTAGCTTTGGTTACTGCAGTGCTGCAGCCAGAGCAGGCAGGCTCAGGATGGGCAAGAAGAGCTGCTCAGACTCCAGAGCCAGCCTGTGGGGGCAGGATGCCCCAAAAAACAAAGAAGGAAAAAAGAAGAAACCACCAGTGAATATTCGTTAAAATTATGAGAGTGGTGGATTCCCTTCTTATCCTCTCCCCCTGCCAATTTTGGCCCTTTTCCTCTTCAGATCTGTTCTGGCTTTCTTTCTCTGTCCAATAGCAGAACCCTCCCCACCAATTATGTGACAGCCATTTACTGCTTGCTCCTTGTGGCCATAAACAAGTCTGACACTGCCTACCAAGCAGCTCCTATATGCTGTCTGAAGGTCAGCAAACCTTCTCTCCAGATCCAGAGGCATCACCAGATGAAATGAAAGTCAAGCAAGGCCCTTTCTTGCCCTAGAACAGCAATTCTCACCTTGTTTTAGCACATCTGGACACAGCTTTCACAGATCAGTGTTGGAAGGGACCTTAAAGCTCATCCAGGCAGGGACACCTTCCACTATCCCAGGGAGGTCCAAGCCCCATCCTACCTTGCCTCAGACACTTCCAGGCATGGGGCAGCCACAGCTTCTGTGGGCAACCTGTGCCAGGGCCTCCCCTCCCTCACAGGGAACAATTTCTCAAAGGCAGAACATGTACTTCATGGTTGTGCTGTTCTCCAGCAGTTTTCTGGGCTCTTGCTGCCCAGGATACACCACATTCTAGCTCCATGTGACACTTACGGATTTCTTCCATCACCACTGTGTTGTCCATGGCTATGTGTACTGCCAGGGAACTCCACGTATCAAAAGTTGCAAGTTTTCTAGAGGAAAATTAAAAATAAATAAATAATTAAGGATTAATACAACTACAAGGCAAAGATGGTGGTGTATCAGAAAGGAGAAACTGGATTAGGAGAGACTGGTGTTATCAGTTATGCTGTGAAATGTGCTTTGACCTGGGAAAGCTGTTGTTAGGCAACTCCAGCCTATTCCAGGGGGCTGCCTGCTCATCTACTGACATGAGGAGAGAATGTGAAAGGAGGGAGGGTGTTATTAAAGGCAGAACCCTGTCAGCTCAGAGGCACCACGCAGCAACAGCCCCAGTGCCTGATTCACCAGAGAAAAGGAAAGGGCAGCACTTACTTGAGCACCTGTGCGACCGTGTTCGGGCCGTACCACTGGCCGATGGATTTTCCCTCCCCGACTCCCATCTGGGCTGCAGCACAACAAAAAACCAGAATAACACAGTCAATAACTTCACCCACACTGAATCCCTTCCTAATCAGGTTTGTATTTAATAGGGAAGGGTTCTCACTTGGAAACTTTATTGAATCAGCAGTATTTACTGTTTCATGGGGGTGAGAAGGACATCCTGAAGGACTGCAGAGAAATCCTCTCTCTAAAGTGCAGCAGCACAGAAGCTCAAAGGGCAGTGTTGCCTCAGAAGAAGCTTTACCCAGTGTTTGATCACTAGACCACCCCTCTGACTTGAGTTCTGCTCACCCCACAGGAAACATTGGAACAGGCTGCTTCTCTGATTTTTCAGGGAAGTTTGTATCAAGGTGAGAGCCCTCCTTAGCCCATTTGCTACATCTGAGCATTTCTTTCTTCTTACCTATCTGATGAATGGAGTAGTAGCTGTCTTTTTTGTCAATGAAGGCATTAAGAACATTGAAGTAATTATCCGTCTGCCTCTTCCCTTTTATCCACCTCCAGTCTAGGACAGACAAGGGATATAAGAAATAAACATGGTACTTATTAGCAACCAGAGGCTGCAAGCTGCAATTCTCTTCCTGTGCATTGACCAACTCAATTTTCACATTGTCATATTATTACTAAGCATCTGAGGCATTCCCAACAGTAAAGGGCTAATATTAAAATAACAGGAAACATTCTTACAGCTGGGATAAGATACCATCACCCACACCCATAGAAAAGCAAATAAACAAACACAAAATCACAAAATACAAATATCCCCGGAGAGTTCCAAGCAGACTATTCTCTCAACAGCCCTGAACTTGAGAAGAGCGAAGAAAAAAGTTACAGAACCCTTAGCAATTCCCTTGTTATCTCTGTTCTTCCAAGTGCTGCACTCCTGGGAGCACAAGGCCCTGGAAGTCAGTGAGGCTGTGCACTGGTTTACCTCTTCCCAAATGCCTGCAGACCAAGGCCTGAGCAAAGATCATCTGGCCACAGCGCAGCATGCAGCCCCAGCCCGTGTCAGAGGTGGGACCGGTTCCTCCTGGAAACAAGGACAGAAAACAGACAGGGAATGAATGGTGAGACAGTGCCAAGAGGGAGGAGAATGAATGGGCAGCAGGCTCACCAAGAAACAAGGCAGGGAATGAGGACTAGCTTAGCTCACACACCCAAGGCTGAGAACCAAAAATGTGGTTATCGATGAGTAACTTAGTGGCATCCCTTAAAAACAAATAAATAAACTCCTCTAACACTAACTGAAAGGGGGAAAAAATCCAAGGGAAATCCAAACAACTCAAGAGAGAGCTGAATTTCTCAGGAGAACAACAGCCCTTATGCCTGTCTGCAGACTCTCAGCCCAATTCAGACACATTCCCACACAAAGGTGTTTGTTAAAGATTACTCTTGTAATCCTCATCTTGAGAAGGCAACTCATCCTGCAGAACAAACAAGTCCCAGGAATTCCCACATCAGAAGTGGCTACAAATAACAATTCAAAGTGAACAATATAGTCAGGCCTAAAAAACAAAGGCACCAGCCAAAAAAACCTATCCAAGCAGTGAAAAAGACACATCCTACATATTGTTGGAGAAAGCTGGATATCAGCTGATCCTGGAAAGTCTAAGACAAAGGACACAAGGCTGAAAGCATTTCCCTGACAGACCTTCCAAATGAAACTGCTGCTCCTCCACTGCAGCTCTGGCTGTTTCTACAAATAACAGAGATCAAACGTTCAGTGTGATCAGAGTAGGTAATCTGTGCCTGGGCACAGCTTCTGCAAGTCTCTGTAATGCTGCTTTCTTCTTTTGGTCCTAAACAGGGAGAAAAATCACCTGGAGGACTATTTAATCAGGTTCTCAATGGTCACCAGCTGTCTTCTATAATTTCACCAGTAATTCATAACAGGTACAAATTCCAAAAGTGATAATGCTTTACAAAATTAGCATTAGACAGTTCCCCAAGCCTTACAATAGTTAAGTGGGCTAGCACAGGGGAAGGGATGAACAGTTACAGGGGTGACTGGGAGAAAAAATACTGGAAAGGGTTCACTGTATATGACTTGCAGATCACATCTATGGTGTAAATGGGAAATGACCCAGAAAATGGGGTCTGTCTTCACCCCACAGCCTCTCATGACTCACAAGGAAACCAAAATTGTGTCTGTGAGCCAGTTAAACATGTGCTAACCCTTTGTTCTTGAACATATGTTTAACTATGGTGCACAAACATGAATTTAAAGGGATTAAACTGCATCAAAGATGTCTCAGAGCTTGTGAGGCAGAGAGCTTCCCAGCAGGGAAAGAACAGCACAACCAGAAGGACCAGTTAGGAAGAAGTTTCTTTTCCAGAGGTGAGCCATGTTCCTTTCCCTCTGACTGCTGGGGATGACAGTGACAGAAGGGGGACATGGAGTCCCATTCACCTGCCCTTAGATCTCCTCTGATATACCTTGCACCCAGCACACAAACCCCAGAGGAAGCCATGCAGAGTATCTTAAGGAACCCAGACATCCTCCTTTGAGCTCACTGGGAAATACTCCCCTATCACTACAGCTCCTGTGTGTAACAGACACTTCAGGCACACAACTCCCCCTAGACAAACAAAACCCCCACGTAGAGCCTGGAGCAGATGCACAAAGGCAGCAATTTCTCTATCATTCTCTAGGCTTCATCATTTTAATCCACTTCAAGCCCAAGACCATCATTCAGTAATATTTCACACTAGACTGATGTAGGATGTGATGAGGTATAAAAATCCTCCCATGTTGCCTAAAAAAAGAGCAGACTTCCCAAACTCCTCCTTGTGTCCCTTTAAAAACCACTTCTATCCCTCCTACCCAAGGAGATGAGGAATTCTCATCATCAGATAAACAAAAAGTCTGTCTACTCAGTTAGATGAAGCACATTTCACACTCATGAATGGAAATGATGCCATGTGTGTGGGGACTGTTTCATTAGGGATAACTGGATTATAATCATTTCCAGGATGCCTTTAGACTCCCCCAGAGTACATACCAATAGCAGGGAAGTTCTTTCTGTAGGTGAACCAAAGCCGAGAGGTCACATCCAACAGGATCTCTTCCTTCTCTGGAAAGTGTTCAGCATGGAAAGGCACACACATGAGGTGGGTACCAAGACTGCTAAACCCACCTCCCACTCACCCTCCCACGGAATTCTTCTCCTCACAGTCTGCAGGCCCAAGAGGCAGACACACATGAGGGGGGTACCAAGACTGCTAAACCCACCTCCCACTCACCCTCTCACGGAATTCTCCTCACAGTCTGCAGGCCCAAAGAGGCAAAGTCTGGCTGAGGAACAGGGCAGTACTGCTGCGCACAAAGTACTTCCTTTCCCCCCAAAACAACTGCCATCAACCCAAAGATGCTATGGCCAGAGGCAAATTATGAAGCAGCAAACCATCCTTCTGCCCCCTGCCTCCACCGTCCTGCCCTCATGACATGTCCCAACAACTCCCACATGGTAACTTTCTGCACAAAAATATTCCAGAATCCACGGAAATGGCCAGCCAGACAGAAGCATGGCAGGTAAAACCCGAGTGCAACACTAACAAAGTCCTGTGGAGCCTTAAAGCATTGCACTGTGCACAGAAAATACCTGTAAAAACACTGTATTTCCGGCCAAGGATCCAAACAGGTTCTTTGGTCTCAGGGAAGTCTTCATACTCAAACCTCAGGGTGTCGTAGGTAAGCGTAGCTAGAGAGAGAAAGGAGAAATCACAGACCTTTGGTAGCTTTTCCTTTTGTTTTCAAAACCAGACAAAGCTACAGAATCAGAGCTGCTGTGGCCCAGTGAGTCCCACCCACCCCCAAAGCCCCTGGGCTGGCAGGAAATGGTCCCAGTGCCCTGCACCCACCAGCTGTGGGAGGCACAGAGGTGACCCAGCCCTGGCTTGCTCCTGGCTGCTCCACAGGCAGAAAAGCAGCAAGATTTCCAGGTTAAACCAGCTCCAGGTTCTGCCTGGGGCAGAAAACATCTAAGACTTCACCTGGCAGCTACACCACTTCCCAGAACAGGCAGCATTGTGCACGCCATCAGCTACAGCACTGATGTTGAGGGCCTCTTTTCCATTGAGCAAAGTGGTTAAAATCCCCTTGCAGGGAACACAAATTTTGAGGGAAGAACATGCAAAACACAGATCACCTTAAGGTGGAAACTAAACCTTGCTCAGTCCCTCCTCAAGAGGCACCAAACCCAGCAGAAGCCTTTACAGGTGTTACTCCATAGAGTGAGGAACACAGCTGTGCAGATGTGCTCATGCAAAGGTGACAGGCAGAACTTCTGTCTCTTTTACTGGCTCCCTCACAGCATGGCATCCATCAGTGCCTAAAAATCCATCCCCTTCCAGGACCATGACAGAAGAACCCAGCAGCCCAGGCTGTTCTTGGATCAGGACAGCTTCAGCTGCTGTGCAGAGAGTACAAACAACAGGGAGGAAAAACCAGAGGAGCTGGATGAGCTGTGCTCTACTACATCTGTGTTTGGAAACACGGGCTTTGAAGTAGCCTGGGAATTCTGGAAAAGACACACATGATTCTACAGGTGCCAGTTCTGTAACAAACCACCTCTAAAATTTAAAGCAGAGCTAAGGCAGACTGTTCTGTAACTGTTAAAGTAGTGACTGAAAACATCTCTCACAGCAAATGCAATACAATCTGTGGTGAGGTGATGGGAGTTTAAAGCAGGACAAAGGAGTACACGGCCACAAGCTCCTGTCAGGCCAGTTCTCTGCACAGCCACCCCTCTCCATGGGGCACACACTTCTGGCTTCTCCAGAGTAACCTGCTGCTACAGAAGACACTTGGGCCTCCTGAAGCAGCTCAGCCTTCTAATGCAGGCTCCCTGACCTGGAATTCCAATTCCAAATATCCAAGAAAACACTTGAGGCAGACACCATCACTAAGACCAAGCAGGAACCCCAGCAACAGAAATGACAACAGGCTCCTAAATCAAATTTTGAATCGGACTCTGCCTTAATTCCAGTCCACAAGACTTAAAGCACATTCTTTGTGTGAATTAGTGTTTAAGAGTGTTCCAGGCACCTTTAGGATTGCACAGGCCACACGTTCCCATTGCCACCCCATGATGTGACTCCTCAGCAAGCTAAGCAAAACAATTCTGCTTGCACAGAAATGTGCCAACAAATTCTGCTTCAGTCTTCTCCAGTCTTCTCCTCTCACAAACTTCAGCAGGGAAATGAAGGATTTCTTTCCCATTTACTACCCAAACTTGCACATGTCCAGATTTGAGAAGGTAACTGACATGGTCTTAACATAAATACTGGAGATCTCAGGTTTTAAAGCTGCAAGGAATATTCTGTGGTTTACTTTGTCAGCTCCTAAGCCTGCCATGTGTCCAACTCTCTGTCAGGAGTCTCAAACAGCTTAAAGAAAATGAGTGAAACAAGGATGCTTTCCACAATCCCTCCTTCTCCTTCCCAGCAACATTCCCTGACCTGCTCAAATATCACAACCTCTGCAGCTGCACAGTTTGCAGGGCACCAGGTCCTTAGCAAGGACAGGATTTGCAACTGGAGACTTCACAGCAAGGATCAGCAGCTGGAAAGGGGCTGCTGGAGTCTTTCCCCTTCCACCAAAGCTCAGAGAGGAAGGGGCCAGCAGACAGAGGAGGATCTCCAGCTGGACCAGCCACATGTTCAGGGAATGCAGCACATGTGCCATGACACAGCACACTGGGGAAAGAGAGTCCCAGCCTTCCAGCCCTTCAGCTGGATGCCCAACATCTGGCTCTGTACAAGGCCCTGTGTGTCCAGCTGTGCATCCCAAAGAGGTGGTCAGACATTCCTGTTGGGATTTGGGGAGAAAATAGTTGAAAAGGTGCAACTAAAATGCAGGAGTTCAGGTTTCTCCTTCACAGGGAAGAAAATTCAAAAGGTTGCTCCCAGTTAGTATCAAGGACATTATAATGGGAGCAGTAAACTCCCCACAAGGCCTGAGGTCACTGAGTAACTCCTTTACAAGCCTCCACCTTCACATGTTCCAGCACTTTTCCAAAGTCCATCTATTGTCTACTGCCCAGATGGGCTAAATTCCAGCCAGTGGGGCTCAAACAAGTCAGGCAGGCCACAAGGAATGTCACAGACAGCACAGGAGCCTTTCTCTCCTTCTTACAGCCAGAGATGAAGAGAAATACATCTGGAAATTCACCAAGCAGAAATCCTGTTTGAAGCTGCTCCTCTCAGAGCTGCAGAAGCTGGGTGAGATCAGCACATTTCTCAGGCAGTGCTCCAAAACTTCACCTTCAGAAAGCCCTCGGTCTATTTTAATTAGCGACCTCTGAGCATCCAGGACAGTGGAGCAGCAGTTTCTGCAGAGAAGGATGTGCAGTCTCTGCACATCAAACACAACAGCTCAACTTCACAAGGTTTTGTATTAAAAAGCAGAGTGTCAGCCCTGCACAGCTCACCCTGAGAAAGGCAGCCTCGCTTTCCAGGAGCCTCGCACACACTGGGAATGAGGGGAGGCCGGCTGGATTGCTGCCCCATGGGCACACCTTCCATGGGATGTGCAGAACACCTCATCCAGGAAAGCCTCAGCAGGAAAGGCAAAGCTCTGTACATGCCACAACAGAATCACAGGATGGTTTGGCCTGGAAGAAACCTTAAGGTTCATCTCATTCCACCCCCTGCCATGGGCAGGGACACCTTCCAATAGACCAGGGGGATCCAAGCCCTGTCCAGCCTGGCCTGGAACAATTCCAGGGATCCAGGGGCAGCCACAGCTTCTCTGGGCACCCTGTGCCAGGGCCTGCCCACCCTACCAGGGAACAATTCCTTCCCAAGATCCCATCTAACCCTGCCCTTTGGCAGTGGGAAGCCATTCCCTGTGTCCTGTCACTCCATGTCCCCAGTCCCTCCCCAGCTCTCCTGGAGCCCCTTTAGGCCCTGGAAGGGGCTCTCAGGCCCCCCCAGAGCCTTCTCTTCTCCAGGTGACCAGCCCCAGCTTTCCCAGCCTTTCCTCACAGGAGACATGCTCCATCACCTTGACACAACAACCACTCTCTAAACTCACAGAATTAGGGTAGAAGGTGAAATTTTCCCTTCTTTCTCACAGCCTTAATCAGCACAATGAAACACTGGAGATGAAAACATTGTCCCAACTTGTAGCAAACACACCCAGAGGCACAGCTGGGCCTGAAGCGATTCCCTGAGGGCGGCTAACTTCATCTCCCACACCACAACCAAAGCCATTTGTTTCACCATCAGCCCTGAGAAACAAGTAACAACAAGTGAAGGCTTGGGTGACTCAAACAGAAACAGGGCAGGTGATTTAGCACCAAGCACCGTGGTCAGTCTGCCTGCTGAAGAACTTCTCACACAAAATACAGAAGCTGAGCTTTGGAGCGTGGCACTGAAGGAAAGCCAGGCTTTGCCATACCTCCCTTCCCAAACTGCTCCTGGGGCTTCTCCATTCTCTGAAAAGGCCTGGCTCTCATGCCTTCCCAAATCCTTTAGCCTCCCCACCACAAAAGGATCAGAAATGAGGTGGATGATCTCTCCTTCAGCTGACACAGGTACCTCACCCAAGGCACAGGAGGAACACAACTGGATGTGGAACATTTCAAGGATAGTCAAAAAGAGAAGGTAAATTTACCACTTTAGTAAAATGCATTGCTGGAAAACACCAAGCAGCTCAAACCCTTACTTCAGCCCTTTGCAGAAGAAAGATTAAACCTTTTCTTTCCCCCAGGCTCCTTCAAAAAAGACAAATCCTGATTATCTGAGCACCAACAAGGAGACAAGAGACAGACAGAGAGGAAAATCAAGCTACTGAAGGGTGGTGGTGCTTTCTGGAAGGCCTGGAGCAAACAGTTCCAAGTTTTGCTGTCAGCTCCCCGATCATCTCGGGAGCAGGGCTGGATTTGAAGGGGCTTGAACCCAGCGATTCTCCTCCTCCAGCCCCACCATCCACCCCAGCAAAGTCTTCCTTTGCTCTGACACCAAGGGAAAGCAAACACATCTCCCGGACAGGGCTGCAAGCTCACTCAGCGCTCCCCAGGTGTGACACCGGATCCGGGGACGCGCTGGCAGCACCAGCGGCACGAAGTGAAACAAGCCAGGCGAGCCCTGAGGAGGGACCGGAGGCACGGATCCCCGGCACAGCGGCGCTCGGCGACGCGGAGGAGGAGCCCGGGGAAGCGTTTGTTCTTGTGGAACAACACCCATCCCGCCGAGGGGTGCACGCCGCTACTGCGCCGAGGCTGGAGGGAAGCGGGTCCCAGCACAAGCGCCAAACGTTGTTTTTACTTCGCCCCGCACGAAACCAAAATCTCTACCACAAGAAGCTCTGCTAGAGCCCTTTGTGAGGGTGAGGAGTGGCTGAGTCGCCTTCTTACCCGCCGAGGACACCTTCTCACCCCCCGGAGTCACCCTCTTACCCCCAGGCTGCCTTCGAGCCCCTCGAGCCCCCATGGGGAGCGGGGCACAGCGGCACCAGCCCTGCCACCGCTCCCGTCCCCCCGGGCAGACCCGGCCCGGCGCAGAGCTCCGAGCTTTCGAGGAACGACGGCAGCAGCGGGGCAGGGGAGGGCAGGAGGGACTCGCCGCCCGGCTCCGGCCGCCCCCGGCCACGCAGCCACCGCCTTCCCCTTCGCCCCAGCAGAGGGGCGGCCGGGCCCCGGAGGGCCGCGGCTCCCAGGGCCGTGCCTAGGGCAGAAAGTGGCGCCTTCCCCGCCGCCCGCCGAGGAGGCCGCGGGCCTCGGGCGGCCGCCGGGCCGGGCCGGGGA